>NC_091470.1:191644861-191845914 GCF_036971445.1 Narcine bancroftii
TTACCAGGACTTACAGGATGAACAGTGTAGAGTGTTGTACGACAGGGAAAGCTTGGGGTGCCAGGATGGGTGGTGCATGGGGACCGACACAGTGAGCAGTGGGGTGTGTTGTTGAACAGAGAGACCTCGGGCTAGGAAGTCTAGGATGGTGAATGGTGGGGAGGGTTGATATGTAGGGAGACCCCCTAATATGTGGACTGACAGTGAATGGCAAGGCCTGGAGAGCATTATGGAACACAAAGGCCCAAAGATACTCTCATTGTCAAATGCCAAGAATGACCAGGAGGCACAGAAGTGTCTCAAGAAGTCTTAAACTTCAAGAAGTTTAAACTTTTATTTGCAAACAAAAGCTGTGGCAATCAAAGAACTAGTCACTGACTGCCCATACGGCACAGCACATAGCCTTGCTTTATATTATAGCCCTGACTTAATCACATTTCTGCACCAATCATTCATAACCACATATCTCAGCAGCTTGACAACCCTTGATTCACCACAATTATTTCCACCCATTAATCTAATCATGTTTTGAACCATGTGTTTCATTGTGTCCTGCCACTTTTGCTCATTCACTGTGGCATAGTGTAGGAAATATATGATGTACTTTTGTAGCCTCGTAAATATAATGATGAATTTGTACCCATTGAAAATGAAGTGGTGGCTGATAAACATAAAATAACAACACACACAGATAGTTGCAGGTAAATCAGAACTCATTTACTCCAGTCACGCATGTATTCTTTTAGAACACTGAACCACGTGCACCACATCATGATGTTATTGCGTCCTGTGCCAGTTCACTAGACTTAAGGGAGTTGAAGTCTATCTATAGCACCACTACACTATCCCCACCAGAACTGGCACTATCACCTGGTAGTTTTTTGGGAGGTGCACCCCTTCGTCGGACTGCTGGTGTTGAATAGGGGCAGTTTTGTCAATGTGGACAGGTTTGAACCTGTCAATTGTGAATGACAGAGGCTGCCCGGCAATGTCCAAGATGCAGGTTGACCTTGTTCATCTTATCATGCTCTATGGACCCTCATATGATGCCTACAAGAGCTGTCCATATGTTCCTCTACATATGAACAGACCTTCAGTTCATGTGGTACAAAAGAAACATGTTTGCCATGTGATAATAGTGGTACAGGGGATAATTTTCCTATGGTGTCCTGAGTCTACTCAGTAGTTCTTTGGAATCTTCATTTTTACTGAATCCATGTGGAACAAATCCCCTTGGGACCACCAAAGGTGAGCCGTTTACAAGCTCCGCAGACAAAGTGGAGTGATCCTCTTTTGGAGTTGTCCTAATGCCGAACAACACCCATGGTAATTCGTCTGCCCAGTTGGAACCGTCCAAACGGGCCATTAAAGTTGATTTAAGGTGAGGATGGAACCGTTCAACCATCCCGTTGGACTGTGGGTGATATGTGCGTGTATGATGAAGCGAGAGCCGAGATAAGGCCGTCCATAATGAAGATGTAAATTGAGGTCCTCTGTCAGAAGTGATGTGCGCCAGTGGGCTGAAGCGAGACACTCAGGAATTAAGGAATGCTTGTGCACAGGAGTCCGCAGAAGCATCCACCATGGGGACTGCCTCACTGTGAAGAGATAGCAGTAGCCTCGTGAAACTGGAATTGGTCCCACGATGGACATGGTCAAGGCGGCGAGTTACCGGTGGGAAGGGTTGTATGCCGATGGATTTTGACTTTTTGATGTTACACAAGATCTGGGGATTTGAGCGATGTCTTTCTTCAGACCCTGCCAAACAAAGCTGACGAATGGTATATCTGATGGATGGATGAAAAAAAGACTATGGACAGAATCAAAAATGTGATGTCGCCACAAAGCTGGAACCACTGGCCGTTGATGTCCTACTGACACATTGCAAAAGAGCTGCGGTGTGATATGACTCTTTCTCTGGTGTTTGGGCAGTGGTGAGAGCCGCATAGTCGATACTATGGCCAATAGCTGATATCTCGAGTGCAACTGAGCGGGGAAGTCCATCGGCCAGTGCGTGGTCTTTTCCAGAAATGCACAATATTCTGGCAGAGAATTCCAAAATGAAGGTTAACTGTCACTGTTGTCGAGCTGACCAGGCTCCGACACCTTCAAACCTGTGAAGGTTTGAACATGGTGAAGTGTATGCCTTCCAAAAAATAACAGAAGTGATGGATGGATAAATATATGGCGAGGAGCTCTTTATCAAAGGTGCTATATTTTCTCAGCCTCACGGAGGTGTCATCTAAAGAATGCCAATGGCTTCCATTGGCCGTCGACATACTGGCCACATTAGGCACGTCAGTTGGAAGGGCGGTGGCTGCGTTTAGGACTGGATAACTGAGCATGGTTGTCAGAGCTAATAGTTCCTTTGACTTTCATCTGTCCACTGAATAGATTTGGCATTTCCAGACCGGAGAGTGAACAGAGGCTTCATAACGTGAGCCTGCTGCTGGAAGGAATCAGTGATAAAAGTTAACCATGCCCAAGAACTCTTGAAGACCTTTGACAGTGGTTGGTCTGGAATATTCAGTAATGGTGTCGATCTTGGAAGGCAGCGGAACTACGCCCTTGTCGGTGATGGTATGCCTCAGGAATTCTATGGATTGTTGTCCTAAAACACATTTATCGGGATTGGTGGTCAGTCCAAATTCTCACAGACGTCTATAGGCAGATGTTCCACATGCTCGTCTTTAGTTTTACTGGCGACTAATTTGTCAACTAGATAAATGAAGGCCATGCCACGCCCTACCATGTCCATAACTGGCTGAAAGGTCAGTGCTACATTTTTTTAACTCAAAAGGCATACTAAAAATTCGAACAATCCAAAAGGGGTAATTATTGCCATTTTCAGGATGTCACCTGGGTCCACTGGCACCTGGTGATAGCCATGCACCAAGTCCACTTTTGAAAAGATTTTCGTTTCATGCAGATTCAGTGAAAAAGTCTCGAATGTGGGGAATAGGGTAATGATCCAGAAGGGCGGTAGCTTAACAGCAACAGCTCCAGTATCCCTATGGTCCAAAAGCTGATCGGGGGCACCAATTGTAGCCATTGAAAATGCAGTGGTGGCCGATGAACGTGAAATAATGACATACACATAACTCATTTACTCCAGTCATGTGTATTCATTTAGAACACTGAACCGCACGCGTCACGTCATGACATCATGACGTCCCGTGTCAGGTCGCTAGACTTCTGGGAGTTGTAGTCTATGTAAGCGCCGCTACCATACTATATAATACATAGTAAATTGTTGTTTAGTCATGGATTAATGAATCCATGACTAAAGAAATCTCTTGGTGCATGCCACATTGACCACCGCCAGTGGGCTGATAACGCCTCAAACCGTGCATCTTGGCGCCTCACAGTTTGGCGGGCAGCAACCTCCTTTGAAGAAGACCGCAGAGCCCACCTCACTGACAAAAGGCAAAGGAGGAAAAACCCAACACCCAACCCCAACCAACCAATTTTCCCTTGCAACCGCTGCAATCGTGTCTGCCTGTCCCGCATCGGACTTGTCAGCCACAAACGAGCCTGCAGCTGACGTGGACTTTTTACCCCCTCCATAAATCTTCGTCCGCGAAGCCAAGCCAAAGAAAAGAATGAATGCATAATAAGTAGTACACAGTTCATGTGTTTTATTTTCCATAGTACAAGGGCAAGCTCTCTGAGAGTGGTAAGCCAGGCGGATAGTGAGAATCTACCTGACACCCTTGCGGACTTGTGTTTCAGGTGAAATGGAGGAAATTTAAGGGTGACGTAGGGGCAGAGAGTGGTCGTTGTCTGAAACAGGCGGTCAGAATAGTCCGGCTCCGGGAAGGTCATCAATACATGCGAAGGTGGGGGGGGGGAATTCACAAGGTTGTTCCTGGAACTGGAGCGGTTCAGCAAAAATAAGAGACTGCATGGGTTGAATCTTTACTCCCTGGAGTGGAGTGGAGGGGGGCGGGGGGGTGGGTCTAGTTTATAAAACTGGAGGGGCGGGTCCAGTTTATAAAACTGGAGGGGCGGGTCCTGTTTATAAAACTGGAGGGGCGGGTCCAGTTTATAAAACTGGAGGGGCACGGATAGAGTGGTCTGCTCCCCAGGGTAGATGATTAATGTGAGGAGGGAGGTTTTGAGTGACAGCTTTTTCGGGGGGAAGGGTTCCAATTTGGAACTTGTTGCCACAGGAAGCAGATGAAGTGGTAATAACTGCACTGAACTCAGCACCCTTGGAGAGGAAGAGTTTTGGATGGGAAAAAGGGTCTGGATGTAAATGCCAACTCGGTCAGTGCAGTCGTGTTGGATTGAATGTAGGATACTCACCTAGTTCTCCATCTCCCCTTCACTTCCTCTCCCCACCCTTCCTCTGCTCTCTTTCCCTTCCTGCTGCCCCCCCCCCCCCCGGGAATGTCTGCGCCCTTAGACGGCCTGTGAGGTTTTCTGCATCGAGGATCCATTTCCAGCCGATGAGGACGACTCCTCCTCCCTCGAGGACCTGACCGGCTGGACACCAGACATCTACCGACTGTCCGTGTTGGCGGAGGGGCCAGACCTGGTTACAGGTAACGTCTTTGCCTGTGATTTCCCCCCCCCCCCCCCCCCCCCAGTACCACACCCCTCTTGCATCCACTCCAGAGGTGGCACGGTTCGTGTTGCGATTAGTGCAATGCTGTTACAGCACCAGCGATGGGGACCGGGGTTCAAAGTCAGAGTTTATATGTTCTTCCCAAAGCCCTAGTTCTCTGGTTTCCTCTAAAACATACTGGGGGTGAAGGGTAATTGGGTAGCACAGGTTTGTGGGCTGAACGGCCTGTTACCATGCTGTACGTCGACATTAAACTGTATTCAAAATTGTCTACCTGCCCCCAATACTCCATCTCCCCCTGCCCCGACTCCCCACACCCCTTCTCCCCCATACCATCTCCCCGCTCCCATTCGTTTCCTTCTCCCCTCTCCATCTTCAACTCCCACTTTTCGTCTCTCCACCCCAGCACCTTCTGTCATCCTCACCTGTCCCACTGCTCCTTAACGCCCCTTACATTTCCCTCTCTATTGCTCCCCCCTCTCCCCGCCCCTTGGTCCCACGTTCCCTCCCAGGACTGACCCTGTGTGTGTGTGTGTTTGTGACACAGCCCTGAGCCGCCTGCATCGGAGGAAGACGATGGATACCGTCCTCCTTTCGCGGCAAAACCTGCAGCACCAGAGCTCAGGGTAGGTGGACGCCGAGCCCACGTGGGGGTCCTGAGTGTGTGCCCGTCGGGGTAAAGGGGTCCCGTGGGTGTGCTCGCCCGCTTCAAGTGGTCGAAGGTGTATGCTGCCTGGGTCAGTGGGTCCGCATGGGATGCAAGGTGTGTGCCTGCCAAGGACAGAGAGAGGGTCCGGGTTCTATGCACCTGAGTCAGGGAGTCCAGGGTGCATATTCACGGTAGTTTGGGGTCCATTTCCATGAGGGTCCGGAGTGTGTGTGTCCACAGGGGTCCGGGGTGCGCATCCACAGTGGTTCCAAGAGTCTGGGCTGCGTGTCCGCTGGGGTCCATGGTACCAGCGCTGAGCCAGGTACAGTCCATTACATTTGACTGGGCCTCAGTGTGAAGTGGATCCTCCGTCCATGAGTAACTTAGTGACTCGAGGATTCCCCTCGTGAGTGCCCTGGGCTCCCCGCCTCCCGGTAAGTGACCCAAGTATTGCCCCCAAATCCGTGAGTGCCCCTGGCTTTGCCCTAAACCCTCATAAGGATTCCCCTGAACCCGCAGCCTCAGTGATTAACAGGGATTCCTACCAAACCCCCGGATGAGGGAATTCCCCAACCCCCGTGAGTGACACGGGGGTTTCCCCCCTCCCCCCGGTGAGTGACCCGGGGATTCCCCCACCCCGTATGTAACCCGGGGAGATGAGGGTGTTGGCTGTACAGTCGGGGTGTGGGTTTTCCCGGTCTAATCCATGGATGAACCCTGTCCTGGGGGGGCGGGGGTCCCTATGTGGGCACCTTTGACCTGGGAAGGAGGGCGGAGCCGAGTGGTTTGGGGATCACCGTTCTAGCGGCGGGAGAGCGGGGGTGGTGGGTGGTAATGGGCGGTGCAGGAGCTGAATTGTGTGTTTGGCAGTCGAGCGACCATCCTGGTACGACTGGGGGCGAGGAGCGACCAGTTGACTTACGAACCGGGGGATCACGTGGGGGTGCACCCAGCCAATCACGAGCAGGAAGTGGAGCGGCTGCTCGCCCGTCTCGAGGATCAGCCGGCACTGAACGACCTGGTGTGTGTTCAGCGACGGCAAGACCGGCAGACCGCACAAGGTAGTGAATCTGGCCCTTCACCCCCCCCCCCATCTCGGGGTCGCCCTCTGAGCCCCTCCTCCTCGGTCAGCCCGCGGGACCTCCTACCTCCGTCCCTGGGTCGCAAACACCACCACCCCCCCCAGCCCTGGTCATGTACAACCCCGTCCCCCCTGGGTTCTCCCACTCAGTTCCCCCCCTGGGTTCTCCCACTCAGTTCCCCCCCTGGGTTCTCCCACTCAGTTCCCCCCCTGGGTTCTCCCACTCAGTTCCCCCCCTGGGTTCTCCCACTCAGTTCCCCCCCTGGGTTCTCCCACTCAGTTCCCCCCCTGGGTTCTCCCACTCAGTTCCCCCCCTGGGTTCTCCCACTCAGTTCCCCCCCTGGGTTCTCCCACTCAGTTCCCCCCCTGGGTTCTCCCACTCAGTTCCCCCCCTGGGTTCTCCCACTTACCCACCCCTCTTCCACGACCCGCCTAAGGACCTCCTCCCCATCCCTCCTGTGGACCCCCCCCTCACTGGCTCGCTCGTAGATCCCACTACCCACTGACCCTTCCATCCACACCCCTCCATGGACCTCTGCCCCTGCCTGCCGGTAGACTGCAACACGGCCCGCCCGTGGAAGCCTTCCCTGACTGCCCATGATCACCTCCGCGACCGGTCCCCTCCACTCACCCGGACACCCGACAGAATCTAGGAGCATCCCGGCAGAGGACCTGTGTACTGAGCCTGTGTTTGTCCGCAGGGAAGGTACAGAGCTGGGTGCAGGACACGCGTATCCCACCCTGTACCCTGACCCAGGCACTCACTCACTTTCTGGACATCTGTAGCACCCCAACCTGTGATCTCCTGCAACACTTTGCACAGCTGGCGGGCGATTCCAGCGACAAGAAACAACTGGAAATCCTGAGTCAGGTCAGAGACATGTCCGGATGATTTGGGGTGTCGAGGTCATTGTGAGGCCAGAGACAGCAGGGATTATTGGGGTGTCATGGTTTTTGGTCACTGGGGTCAGAGATGGCAGAGTTGGAAAGTGATTAATTTGAGGCAAGGATCACTCAGGTCAGGGTCATGTCACTGTGGGGTTAGTTACGTCAAGGGTCTCTCTCTTGATAACAATTGCCATGATAAGAATGCACCAGAGCAGCACGTTATGATTTTAAAAAGCAGCCACCATAAATCTATACATTAAGGCAATTCAAGTATATTGTCATCTGATTGTACAAGTACAATGTTCTCCGGTCCTCAGTACAAAACACACAGACACACAATCAGACAAGACACACATACAGACAGATAATACATATGCATGATGTATTTAATCCATACAATAAATAAATATGGTTTCATGAATTTGAGAGTCTCCGAGGGTCAGTGTGAGCAGGTCCTTTGGTCGTTCAGCATCCTCACTGCCCGTGGGAAGAAGCTGTTCCTCAGCCTGGCTCTGATCCTCCTGGATCTCTTCCCCAGTGGGAGCAGCTGAAAGATGCTGTGTGCAGGGAGGGTGACCCTCAAATGATTTTGCTTACCCTCTATAGACAACCATTTCCTTTTCTAATGTATTCTAATTTCAAAGTATCATCCACCAAATGTGTGAGCTACTATATTTCGAATTTCAATTTTTTTAATCCAACAAATCAAACTCTGGTTGCTGCTTTGTGTAGTTTTAATTATTGATAAAACGGATAAACATTTTGGCATAGCTTCGCATTAAGACTTTCATATTGATGAATAACAAAGCATTCACTGTATAATGATACACAATTATTTACTTTATCTCTTCTCTCTTTGGCTTGGCTTCGCGGACGAAGATTTATGGAGGGGGTAAAAAGTCCACGTCAGCTGCAGGCTCGTTTGTGGCTGACAAGTCCGATGCGGGACAGGCAGACACGATTGCAGCGGTTGCAAGGGAAAATTGGTTGGTTGGGGTTGGGTGTTGGGTTTTTCCTCCTTTGCCTTTTGTTCGTGAGGTGGGCTCTGCGGTCTTCTTCAAAGGAGGTTGCTGCCCGCCAAACTGTGAGGCGCCAAGATGCACGGTTTGAGGCGTTATCAGCCCACTGGCGGTGGTCAATGTGGCAGGCACCAAGAGATTTCTTTAGGCAGTCCTTGTACCTTTTCTTTGGTGCACCTCTGTCACGGTGGCCAGTGGAGAGCTCGCCATATAACAGGATCTTGGGAAGGCGATGGTCCTCCATTCTGGAGACATGACCCATCCAGCGCAGCTGGATCTTCAGCAGCGTGGACTCGATGCTGTCGACCTCTGCCATCTCGAGTACTTCGACGTTAGGGGTGTAAGCGCTCCAATGGATGTTGAGGATGGAGCGGAGACAACGCTGGTGGAAGCGTTCTAGGAGCCGTAGGTGGTGCCGGTAGATGACCCATGATTCGGAGCCGAACAGGAGTGTGGGTATGACAACGGCTCTGTATACGCTTATCTTTGTGAGGTTTTTCAGTTGGTTGTTTTTCCAGACTCTTTTGTGTAGTCTTCCAAAGGCGCTATTTGCCTTGGCGAGTCTGTTGTCTATCTCATTGTCGATCCTTGCATCTGATGAAATGGTGCAGCCGAGATAGGTAAACTAGTTGACCGTTTTGAGTTTTGTGTGCCCGATGGAGATGTGGGGGGGCTGGCTGATGGAGGACCTCAGTTTTCTGTATGATAGAGATAAAAACACATATAATGATTCAAAATGATATTTAAAGAGATACAGAAAAAATTCAAATAAAACTATTTTGTACTTTTGCTTTCTAGGAAGAGCAAATTGTTAGTCTGGGTGGATATTAAAATATATCACGTCATAGTCTCTGTGGTAACAGTACAAATAATACTTTTTCATAAAGAAACAGGCACAAAATTAGTCAAGAATCTAAAGCACAAGGTTTTAACCCTTGCATTCCAGCCCCTAATTATTATAATAGACATTAATGGCTAATATATAATTACTATTACAGATATGCAAAGTAAATATGGTAAGTATAAGGTTAGAAATGAAAACTTTCTGCTTCTTGTAAAAGAGGTTTTAGTAATAGTTCGATTTAAGTAACCAGTCTTGGTTTTAATCCTGCACTTGCTGAACGAAACCTTTCTTGTCCGGAACCAAGTAACCAAGAATTTCTTGATGCAGAATAATCCATGATAATTACAATGTCTCCACGTACAAAATTGCATTTAGCTTTAGGCCATTTTTGTCTTTCTTATAATTATGAAAGATATTCTTTAATCATTTCCGAAATAAATCTGCAATGAACTGCACTTGTCTCTGTCTGCATCTTTCTGAAATTGACCTGGAGGCATTAAAGGTTTAGGTTTAAGAAGTAAGAGATGATTCGGTGTAAGTGCCTCGATGTCATTTGAATCGACAAAAATTTTTGTTATTGGACAACTATTTAAAATAGTTTTGATCTTTCACAATAAAGTCTGACAATTGTCATCATTCAGTATTTGACTATTCAAATGGAATTAAGAATTTTTTTGATTGATCTAATAATTCTTTCCCACACACCTCCATGATGTGATCCTGTGGGTGGGTTAAATATCCAATTAATTTATTTTTGAAGTAATGCAATCATGAATTTGATGTTGATTCCAATTTTGAATTGCTTTTTGTAATTGTAGTTGAGCTCCTGTAAAGTTAAATCCATTATCAGAACGTAATTCTTTTACTTGACCATGTCTTGCCAGTAAACATCGAAGAACATTGATAAGAGTCTGTTCCAAGCGGTGACGCTATTTCAATGTGAATTGAAATAGTGAATGTGAATAGTCAAACAAGTAAAAAATAACTCAGTATCGTTTTTTTCAACACTTCTTTGTTTTACTTGCAAAGGACCAAAATAATCAATTCCATTTACATACGTAAATGGGGGTTCATCAGGTGAAACTCTGTCTTGTGGCAAATCCGCCATTTGTTGTTGTCCAGGTTTAGCATTTGCACGTTGACAATTAAGATATTTTGATATAATTCTTTTGATCAATGATGAAGCACCAAGTATTCAATATTTCTGGTATAATTCTGACAACACGGGATTACAACCACCATGACCTGTTTTCTCATGTATATGTCAAACAATCAATTCAGAAAGAAGAAATTCCAGAGCTAAGATAATTGAATCTTCTGGCATTACTGCTTTTTCTAATCTTCCACCTACTCTCAATACATCGTCTACAAGAATAGGATTTAGCCTTTTGTAATATTCAAATTCTTCAATTTTAATATCTCATTTTCTGACAAAAACAAATGATCTCCAATTCAGCATTCTCCAACTCATCAACCGTTAGGTAACAGCTCTTTTGCGTCTTTTTAGATGTATACCTGCCGGCCTGTCCCCTGCCTCACCATGGGGTAGCATGATGACAGGCATTTGGGATCTGTGCCTGGGGTACCCCATGGGTGGCACACCAGCTGCCAATCAAGGTTTGGTTCCGCCCCACCCATTAGTGCACACCTGAGATTAAACTCTCCAGCCTGCCTGGACTTGGTCTTGGGCTATTGTAATTAGATTAACCCTCCTGCTACTGAACTATTGGCCCCCAGTAAATGATATGGGCTTGTCCCTCCAGCACCATGGGGTTTGCCACCCCATGGGTGAGGAATCTTGCTGGCAAAGATAGGACAGTTCCTGTCTCAGCAGGTCTCTGAGGACAGGAGAGACTGTTTCAAGTGGGGAAGGAGCAGAGTCAGTGTAAGCAAGGGCAGCCCTTGGCTTTAACCCAGGGTGGTTGTAGGTTTTCCCCTGGCCTTTTCGTCCCCCCACAAAGTTCCTTCCGTAAATGGCAGAGGTCGGGAGCCCGTCGATGCTGGCATGGTCAACCCCCTGTGTGCAACAGATCCACGAACAGCTGCGTGCGTGTAAAGTCCTCAGTGCTGCCCTACATGTGACTAACATCAACCACACAAAACAAGAGTGCAAATTAAAGGCTAGTTTTAACATACAGCTAGGCCTTGCCTCTGTGCAAGCCTAGGTCAGAATGGAGGAGCCTAGCTCCGGTCAGCTTTATATACAAAGTTGTCAGGTGGTGGCCCCTGGTGACCAAGTGATTTAATAGCATATCACCATATTCACCCCCCAAAAGGATTTTGACCTCCCCCCTCCCCCCACCCCAGTAAGTTCATAAGTCCAGTATCTGATGGGCTTTCCTTTTTCTCCTAGACCTTCGGGTGCTGGGGCAGTGGGAGTGGAGGGTATTGAGGGCAGATTACATTGGATGGGGGTATGCTGTGAGGGTGTAAGTTTTCCCATCAGTTGTAGGGTGGGAGTATGCTGAGGGGGTGTAGGGGCTTCCTGTCAGTTCCAGGGTGGGAGTATGCTGAGGGCGTAGGACTTTCCGTAGGAGTACTGGTTGTTGGGAGTGTATTGTTCAGCGGGGCCCTTTGGGGTGATATGATGGTTGGCTGTCCTGGTGTCTGTCGTCCTTCATGCTGATCCGTAGGGGTCTGCGACTCTCCCTCGTCGTCCACGATTCTGGCCGGTGCGAGGCCCCTGGTGGCTACCGAGTCTTCTTCTCTGTCTCTGAATGCCACAAATGTGTAGTGAAGGTTCACATACCTCAACTCCACTAGCTCCACCAGTGGTTCTATTGGGGCCTGCAATGTTTCTAGAGGAGCGCCGGTCCCAGTGTCATCAACCGTGCCCGTCGCGGCTTTCCTCGAAAAGGAAAACATACGGTCATGTGGTGTCGTGTCAGTAGTGGTATACAACAGCGAGCGTATAGAATGTAAAGCTTCCAGTAACACATCTTGCAATTTTGCCACGGGTAGGTCTTTTGCCTTTAAGGTCAACAGGACGGTTTTCCAGATAATGGCATTTTCTCTTTCTACTTGCCCATTACCCCGGGATTGTAGATTGTGGTGCAGCTAGTGGCAATGCCTCTATCCTGTAGGTACCGCTGGACTTCAGCACTCATAAAGGCGGCACCCCTGTCTGTGTGTATATAGCCGGGCTACCCACACATGATGAAAATGGATTGCAGGCACTTTATTATCGAAACTGCCGATACGTCGGGGCATTGGATTGCAAAAGGGAAGCAGGAGTATTCATCTCTGGCATTAAGGAAATACATTCCTGTTGCAGGAAGGGAGTGGGCCTTTAAAGTCAAGGCTGAAGTGCTCGAGGAGTCACGTGATGGAGTAGTGGCCGGACGGTGAACTCCAGCCCTCTCCAGAAAAGTCGGGAAAAACAAGGGAAAACACAAAGGCACAGAAATAAAAGTTAAAGAAACGTGAGTATAAAGGTGGAAAGAAGATGGCGACAAAAAAAGAAAAATTAAAATCAACGGTAAGAAGAGAGGAAGAGAAGACAACGGAGGAAGAAGGAAAAGGCCTTACCTGTCCGAAGAGGCCCGCTGTGGAGAGAGAAGCCCGCTTCCTCAGGTCGGTAGAAATAGAACTACAAAAATGGCTCGCTGAGCCGAGTAAAAGTGCGCAATCGCGCATGAAAAAAAACACACCGACGGGAGGGGGGACCAGCTGGGGAGTCGATCTCCAAAGCCGGCAACGACAGCTGCAGAACACCTGCAGCAAGAAGAGAACACAGAAGACAATGGAAACAAGAAAGAAGAGAAGAAAAGGGCAACAAAGAAACAACAGATGGCCAACCCAGAGGAAGAAGAGGAGGAAGAGTACAGTGAAATAGAAGAAGAAGGGAAAGGCAAGATAAAGGATATACTTTCTCTTGTTAGAGGATACATGGAGTCATTTAAAGAATGGCAGACACAGGAATTTAATGATTTAAGAAGAAGAATAAACAACACAGGAGAGAAAATGAACAAAATAGATATGACCTTAACAGAAATGGGAAAGAAAATGGACAAGATGGAAGAGCGGGCAGTAGCAGCAGAAATGGAGGTAAAAGACTTAAAAAAGAAATTAGAGGAATCTAATAAAAAAGTTATAGAGACACAAGAACTGTTAACTCAAAAAATAGATATAATGGAAAATTATAACAGAAGAAATAACAAAGATAGTGGGCCTTAAGGAAGATGAAGAAGGCAAGAAAATGAGGGAGTTTATAAAAGATTGGATCCCTAAGACCCTAGGATGTCCAGAACTACAACAAGAAATGGAAATAGAAAGGGCACATAGAGCATTGGCCTCTAAACCACAACCACAACAAAAACCAAGATCTATTTTAGTAAAATTCCTAAGATATACTACAAGAGAAAAGGTACTGGAGAAGACAATGGAAAAAGTAAGAGAGGGCAACAAACCACTGGAGTATAAAGGGCAAAAAATCTTCATTTATCCAGATATAAGTTTTGAACTCCTAAAGAAGAGAAAGGAGTTCAATACAGCAAAGGCGATTTTATGGAAGAAAGGGTATAAATTTATACAAAAGCATCCAGCGGTATTGAAAATATTTATTCCAGGACAACAAAACAGACTATTCTTGGATCCAGAAGAAGCACGAAAATTTGCAGAACAATTACAAAAATAGACTGAGGGATGAAGACGGGTAATGTGAGTAAAAATGATCACGATTGATATGTATGTGGGTAAAGAGGTATAAGAGTGAATAGATACAATGTGCATACGTGAATGTATCTGTACTTGGAGGAAAATATAGATAGTATAGACAAGAATTAATAAGGGAAGGTAATGGAATAGAGAGAATAAGGAGGGAATTAAAAGAGTGACCTTTGTTACATATGAAAAGCGAAATCTTTTCTGGGGGGGGCTGGGTGGGGGGGAATAGCGGTCACTGCAAAATCAGTTGACGCTTGCAAGTGAATTCGCAAACCCAAATGGAGAGGGGAGATGTGGTTGTCCGACAAGGGATAAAGGACAACTCAGGAGGGGAAGGGGAGATTGGGGATAAAGAAGATATAAATAGGAGAATAAGGAAAATGTTTGATGTTGTAGGAATGTTGTCTTATAAAGAGTTTAAAATAAGAAAACAGAAATGGAAAAGGAGGAAAGGTAATGATGGAAAAACGGAAAGAGAAAATAAACAAAGTATAAAATGGCTACATGAACTATATGACTTTAAATATTAATGGAATACATAACCAAATTAAAAGGAAGAAACTACTAAATTTACTGAAAAAGGAAAAAATTGATATAGCATTTATCCAAGAAACACACTTAACTGAATTGGAGCACAAGAAATTAAAGAGAGATTGGGTAGGACATGTAACAGCAGCATCGTATAATTCAAAAGCAAGAGGAGTGGCTATATTAATTAGTAAAAATGTGCCATTTAAAATAGAAGAGGAAATAATAGATCCAGCAGGGAGATATGTTATGATAAAATGTCAGCTCCTAAGTAACATAAAAAACAAAGAATTTGGAATTGATTTGGAGGATGCACAAAAAAGATTTGTTAAGATAGCCGTAGCAAAAAAATGTATTATGTCAACCTGGAAATTGGAAGATAATTTGAAAATACAACAATGGTATATAGAAATGAATAAATGTATTCCATTAGAAAAAATAACATATAGTTTGAGAAATAATATTGAAATATTCAAACAAATATGGCAGCCTTACATTAAATACAATAGCGAAAACCTACCGGGGACAAACATTACCTAAGCTGATGGAAGGAGAAGGAAAGAAAAGAATGGACTCAGTAGAATTTCTGGTGTAATTTTGTTGAATTACAACATTGTCTGACGGGTTTAATGCAACCTAGATTGTATACCTAAAATGGATGAGGGTGGGGGGGTGGCTTGGGAGGAGGGAGGTGGGGGGAGAAAAAGTCACTGTATATGTGTGAAAAAGAAAAAGTGTATATCATGGCTAATGTGATTTATGGTGTGAAAAATAAAAAATTTTAAAAAATTTAAAAAAAAAAGGCTGAAGTGCTCGAAAGGTCTAGTAGCTTTTATCAGTGTGGCTTTATCCGACCGGTAAAACTGCGATTTGCATTCCGCAGAGATAGAACAGCCCTTGTTTAATGTCCTTACTTCCTCTACCAAGAATGGGAGATTATGAAGTGGAACAGTCTAGCGACTCTTGGGTGCCCCAGCTCATTGTGCAAGCTCTGCAGTTGGGACATGTGGTTGAGGGCTGCACAGGTGCCCCTGGACTGCGCATCTGGGGCATCTTTCTCCACTTGGAATGGGACCATCTCATCTATAGACTGCAGGGTTGCTTTTGCAATTAGATCCCCAATATCTGTGAAGGCTTTGATAGCTGCTGGGCAGAGAGGGAAAGCTGAGGTTTTTATGAGTGGGCGGGCCCTGTCGGCAAAGTTGGGAACCCACTGTGCATAATATGCGAAAAGTCTCAAATATTTCTTTAAGGTTTTCTGTGTGTGTGGGACTGGGAGGTTTAGGAACGGGTGCATGTGGTCAGGGTCTGGGCTGATTTCCCCGTTCTGCACCATATAAGTCAGGATGGCCAGTTTCCTAGTTCTAAAGACATATTTATCCCTATTATACGTTAGATTGTGTTCCTCTGCTGCCTGAAAAAAAACACCTTTAAGGTTAACTTCCGAGTGGCCGCAAATCATAACATTGTCAAGGTATGGGAACACAGCCTGGAGTTGGTACTCCTCTACTATGCGGTCCATTTCCGCTGGAACAGGGATGCCGAAGGGGAGACGGAGAAACTGATACAGCCTGCAATCTGCCTCAAACGCTGTGTATATGCAGTCGCTCTCTCTAATGGGCAACTGATGATATGCTGCCTTGAGGTCTGTAGTGAAGAACACTTTATACTGAGCAATGCTGTTTACCATGTCCGCAATACGTGGTAGAGGGTAGGCATCCAGCTGCGTAAACCTGTTGATCATCTAACTGTAATCAACCACCATTTGCTGCTTCTCCCCTGACCTCACTACAACAACTTGTGCTCTCCAGTGGCTGGAGTTCTTCTCTATAACGCCCTCCTGCACAAGTCTGCAGACTTCTGCCCTAATGAAATCTCTGTCCCTCGGGCTGTACCTCCTGCTCTTGGTGGCTCCTGGAGTGCAGTTGGGAGTGAGGTGCGTAAATAGTGGGGGGTTCTATGTTCAAGGCTGTCAGGCTACAGTGTTCGCCTGTTCTTAAGGAGCAGTGGAGGGATGGGCCCATCACAAACTATTGTGATGCTTTTCAATTGGCACTAAAAGTCCAGCCCCAGCAAGACGGGGGGCACAGAGGCATGGGAGAACTAGCAACTTAAACGCTTCACACTCTGTGCCCTGTATTTCCAGTGTGACTGTAGAGCTCGTCGAAAGAACCAAAGACTTGTTGATCCAAACCAAGGCTTTTATTAGCAAAAGACCGGAGCTCTTCACAGGTGGCCGACCAGTCCGGAATGATCCGACCTGGCTAGGGACACAACCCTTTAAGGCCCAGACAATAGGCGTGGCTTAGCTCTCAGCCAATCGCTGTAAGCACAGTCTAGATACTGTAACTATATACACTATGTACATTGGTGATAGATCTGTACTATCACAGTGACCCTGCAGAATTGTTTAACTTTAGCTATATGTCTACTAGACGCTAACAAAATCTGGTGGTCACTCGGGTATGTGTTTAGAGCAAGGCGTTCTACCAGCCCCTGGTCTATTAAACTTTCAGTACTCCCGCTATCCATCAAGCAATTTACTTTCGACCCATTAACTTTAATACTAACAGTAGCATCCGATAAATTGGGTGAACTCGTCTGATTCAAACGCAGAGAGGCCAGCATGGACATGTCCTCCATTCTGGTAGTATTCAGCTTCCTGGTCGTATTTGTACTCTGTACCGTATGTCCTCTGTCCGGCATCCTTGGTTCACTATGGCCGGCTGCACATGGCCCTCTGTTTCTGTCTACCTGAGGAGGAAGGAGAAGAGCTTTCCCGCCTCTCATTTGCATGAGAAGGGGCTTTGGCGGGAGCCTTGGGGCTTCTGCAGGCTTTCGCATAATATCCTTTCTTTCCACATTTTGAACAGTCCTTTTCTCTAGTCGGCAGAGAGTTCTTGGGGTGCTTGCACTGCCCGCAAAAAAAGGCACTTGGAGCGTTCCAGTGGGGCTGCTGGGGCTAACGAGTCCAGCAGTGTATACTCTTCCAGTTCTCACCTAGAGTCCTCCAGAGCCTCCTCAATAGCCTCTTCCAGTCTGACTATCCCTTTTTCCAGCAGCCTTTGTTGGATCTCACTAGATCTGACGCCCGCTACAATCCTATCCCTTACGAGGTCATCCGCATACTCTTGGGCTGATACTAGGTCTTTCAGGGAGAGAATGAAATCTCTAACTGACTTGCCTGCTTGCTGTGATCTGGTCATGTGCCTGTGCCTGGAGTGGAGCTTGCTGTACCCTTTATTATAATGTCTCTGTAAGGTGCTCATAGCCTCTTGGTAGGACTTGGCATCCTATATAAGGGAGTACGGGCGATTTCCCCCAGCTGCACTAGCAGTAACATTAACATCTCTTCCTCCAATGCCCCATCAACCCACACATAATTTAAAAAATGCCTCTGCCACCGGCCGAAGTGCGTGCTTGCTCCGGGGTTTCTGGGGTCCAGTTCCAGCCTGTCTGGTCACAGCACGGGTGAACCTAAGCCTCTGATTCAGTGGCTGGGGTGGGGGAGGGGGGGCACATACCGAGCCTGATCCCTTCCCCATGCAACCACTCAGTCCTGAGAAAGCGTGTACACCCTCTGGGGAGTCGGCGTTAGCTGGGGGTGTCTCAGGGCTAGCAACCCGTCCACGGGGTCCTGGCGGTAGATCGTGATCAGGAGGGAGAGTTGCCGTTCGCCATCTGCCTGCACGTCGCGATCCTTGATTATAAATCAAGAACCTGGGGGGGGGGGGGTGGTGTTGCATGGCCGGTTCTGGTGAATTAACTAACAGGTGGGGCTCTTGGCCGCTCTTTACCTGCTCCAGGATACGTCTGTCCCCTTCGTTGCCCCCATTCATTTGGTGAGTCCCTCTCTCCATGGCAATTTCGGTCCCGCAGCTCTCCATCTGGTCCATACTCGGTTGCATGTGTGTGGGAGCCATCTCCATTTTCAGGGCCTTAGATTGGGTTTCAGTGGAGCTGGGAGCGTGGGTGAGGGCAGAAATACCTTCCATCCTGGTTATATATTAGTCTATTAAATCGTGACTAACATCAACCACACGAGACAGAGTGCAAGTTAAACCCTAGTTTTAATAGACTAATATATACAGCTAGGTCTTGCCTCTATGCAAGCCTAGATCAGAATGGAGGTAATCTCTGGTTGGCTTTATATACATTAGGTGGTGGCCTCTGGTGACCTAGTTTTTCTTTGGCTTGGCTTCGCGGACGAAGATTTATGGAGGGGGTAAAAAAGTCCACGTCAGCTGCAGGCTCATTTGTGGCTGACCAGTCCGATGCGGGACAGGCAGACACGATTGCAGCGGTTGCAAGGGAAAATTGGTTGGTTGGGGTTGGGTGTTGGGTTTTTCCTCCTTTGCCTTTTGTCAGTGAGGTAGGCTCTGCGGTCTTCTTCAAAGGAGGCTGCTGCCCGCCAAACTGTGAGGCGCCAAGATGCACGGTTTGAGGCGTTATCAGCCCACTGGCTGTGGTCAATGTGGCAGGCACCAAGAGATTTCTTTAGGCAGTCCTTGTACCTTTTCTTTGGTGCACCTCTGTCACGGTGGCCAGTGGAGAGCTCGCCATATAATACGATCTTGGGAAGGCGATGGTCCTCCATTCTGGAGACGTGACCCATCCAGCGCAGCTGGATCTTCAGCAGCGTGGACTCGATGCTGTCGACCTCTGCCATCTCGAGTACCTCGACGTTAGGGGTGTGAGCGCTCCAATGGATGTTGAGGATGGAGCGGAGACAACGCTGGTGGAAGCGTTCTAGGAGCCGTAGGTGGTGCCGGTAGAGGACCCATGATTCGGAGCCGAACAGGAGTGTGGGTATGACAACGGCTCTGTATACGCTTATCTTTGTGAGGTTTTTCAGTTGGTTGTTTTTCCAGACTCTTTTGTGTAGTCTTCCAAAGGCGCTATTTGCCTTGGCGAGTCTGTTGTCTATCTCATTGTCGATCCTTGCATCTGATGAAATGGTGCAGCCGAGATAGGTAAACTGGTTGACCGTTTTGAGTTTTGTGTGCCCGATGGAGATGTGGGGGGGCTGGTAGTCATGGTGGGGAGCTGGCTGATGGAGGACCTCAGTTTTCTTCAGGCTGACTTCCAGGCCAAACATTTTGGCAGTTTCCGCAAAGCAGGACGTCAAGCGCTGAAGAGCTGGCTCTGAATGGGCAACTAAAGCGGCATCATCTGCAAAGAGTAGTTCACGGACAAGTTTCTCTTGTGTCTTGGTGTGAGCTTGCAGGCGCCTCAGATTGAAGAGACTGCCATCCGTGCGGTACCTAGTGGTGTAATAGCATATCACTCCACTATGGACCTGGGTGGGTGCCTCCCACTGCATGTATTCTAGCCCTTCCAGGAGGGTGATGGCATCCCACACAGTCTTCCCAGTGCCTTGAAGGGCAGAACCACTGATTTAAGGTCAGGTCTGCAATGGTTACGAGGTGCCCCACAAGTGTTCCAGTCACCCTTGTATTTTCAATAAAATTTGGTTGATAGCCCCCTGATAAATCCTGTTGATCAGCACCCACTCTGTAATAACCTGGGTGCCTTCACTGACTGCACCCTATTCAATTAAACTCCTTGAAATGATGCTCCACAATCAAATACTACACATATAACCATATAACAGTTTACAGCACGGAAACAGGCCAAATCAGCCCCTCAAGTCACTCGAACAGCTCCAATAGATTCCCCTCCACTCTCCGCCCATAACCCTCCAACCCTCTCATATCTATGTACACATCCAACCTTCTCTTAAATAACAGAAAGGGCCCTGCTGCAACTATCTCCTCTGGAAGATCATTCCATTCTGCCACCACTCTCTGAGTGAAGAAGCATCCTCAAACATTTCTCCTAAAGTTTTACCTTTTCCTTCCAACCTCCCCTGCCCTCAGGGGAAAGAGTCTACTCACATCCAGTCTATCTATTTCCTTCATAATTTTAAATACCTATATCAAGTCCCTCTCAACCATCTATATTCCAATGAATAAAGTCCCAGTCTCCTTAATCTTTCTCTGTACTCTAAATGTTGTAAGCTAGGCAACATCTTTATAAATTTTCTCTGCACCTTCTCCACCTTATCTATATCCTTCCTATAATTTGGAGACCAGAACTGAACACAATACTCCAAACCTGGCCTCACCAATGCCTTAAACAGTCACAGAATCACTTCCCAGCTCCTATACTCTATGCTAGGATTTATGAAGGGCTTGCACGGTGAAATCAGAGTACATGTTCCCAATGATGGGAGAGACTAGGACTAGAGGGCATATTTTAAGAATACAGGGAAGGCCATTTAAGACAGAAATTAGAATTTTTTTTTACCCAGAGATTTGTGGATCTGTGGAATGCATTGCTACAGAGGTTAGTGGAAGCGGATTGGCTGGATAGATTTAAGAGAGAGTTCGATAAGGCTCTTGTGGGCAGGGGAGTTGAGGGTTATGGGGATAAGGCTGGGATTGATTATTGAAAGGGAAAGATCAGCCATGATCTGATAAATAGCGGTGCTGGCTCCAGCACCTATTGTCTATTGCCTTCTTAACCACCCTGTCCACCTTCAAGGAACTCTGGACCATAACTCTGTTCCTCTGCATTTCTCAATGTCTTCCCCTTAACTGCACTTGTCTACGTTAAATTCCATCTGCCATCTTTCAGCCCACTTTTCCAAACAAACCAAATCCTTCTGTAATCCAAGAAAACCTTCCTCACTATCCACCACTCCCCCTATTTTCGTATCGTCTGCATATTTGCTTTCCCAGTTAACCACCCCCTCATCCAAATCATTAATATAAATGATAAACAACAGGGAACCCAGAACTGATCCCTGAGGCACACCGCTTGTCACAGGTTTCCATCCTGACAGACAGTTGTCCACCATGACTCTACTGTCTATCTCCCAGCCACCTCTGAACCTTTCTCACTATCTCTCTACTAATCCCTAGTGACTGAACCTTCCTTACTAATTTTACATGCGGAATCTTATCAAACGCCTTTCTAAAATCCAAATAGATCACGTCAACCTCCCTACCTTCATCCACTTTTTTTTAATAAACTTTTATTTTTCACACTGTGAACCATATCAACCAAAATATGTACAGACATATCTCATTAAATTTACACAGTGGTCTTTTCTCCCCTTTCCCCCCCTTCCCTCCCTCCCCTCTACCCATCCCCCTCCAATACCCATAAATATTCAACATATACAATACAATAAAACAATATTTTCACAAAGGAAAATAAACAAGAAAAATGCGTCATCTATTTATTACACACTGAATCTAGTCGTTTTGTCTTATCATTTTCATTCTCATTTTAGAGGATGGAGGTCGAAGGCAAGCTCTCTCTGATATGTTCCATGTATGGTTCCCAAATTTGTTCAAACATTGTGACTTTATTTTTTAAATTATATGTTATTTTTTCCAATGGAATACATTTATTCATTTCCATGTACCATTGCTGTATTCTCAAGCTCTCTTCCATTTTCCAAGATGACATTATACATTTTTTTGTTATCACTCTTCTTTCTTTGGCTTGGCTTCGCGGACGAAGATTTATGGAGGGGGTAAAAAAGTCCACGTCAGCTGCAGGCTCGTTTGTGGCTGACCAGTCCGATGCGGGACAGGCATCACTAAGGCTATCATAATTAATCTTTTTTGCACTTTATCAAATTTGAGGCCTAATTCTCTACTTATGTTACTTAAAAGAAATAACTCTGGTTTTATTGGTATATTATTTTTTGTAATTTTATTTAGTATCCAATTTAGTTCTTACCAAAACGTATTCACTTTCTCACATGCCCAAGTTGCATGTAATCTTGTTCCCTTTTCCTTTGTATAGCGAAAACATCTATCCGATAATGTTGAATCCCATTTTTTTAATTTTTGAGGAGTAATATATACCCTGTGTAACCAATTATACTGTATCATGCGTAACCTTGTGTTTATTGTATTCTTCATAGTTCCAGAACATAACTTTTTCCATGTTTCATTTTTTATCTTTATGTTTAAAACCTTTTCCCACTTTTGTTTATAGCTTATTTTGTCATTTTCCTTATCTTGCAGCTTAATGTACATGTTCATTATAAATCTTTTAATTATCTTTGTGTCTGTAATCACATATTCAAAGCTGCTTCCTTCTGGTAATCTCAGTCTGCTTCCCAATTTATCCTTTAAATAAGCTTTCAGTTGATGATATGCAAACATTGTACCATGAGTTATTCCATCTTTGTACTTCATTTGTTCAAATATTAATAAATTATTTCCCAAAAAAACAATTTTCTATTCTTTTGATTCCTTTTCTCTCCCATTCTCTAAAGGAAAGGTTGTCTATTGTAAAAGAGATTAGCTGATTTTGCGTCAATAGTAATTTTGGTATTTGCTCATTCGTTTTTTTCCCTTTCTAAGTGGATCTTCTTCCATATATTAAGTAAATGATGCAGTACTGGTGAACTTTTATATTGCACCAGCTTTTCATCCCACTTATAAAGTATATGTTCCGGTACCTTCTCCCCTATCTTAGTCCAGTCTGGTTTTTCCCTTGTCTGGTAAAAATCTGATAAATACCTTAATTGTGCTGCTTTATAATAATTTTTAAAGTTTGGTAGCTGCAAACCACCTTGGTTGTACCTCTCCATTAATTTATCTAACACTATCCTCGATTTCCCACCTTTCCATAAAAATTTCCTTATTACTCTCTTTCGTTCATTAAAGAATTTCTCTGTTAAGGGAATTGGTAACGATTGAAATAATTATTGTATCCTTGGGAAGACATTCATTTTAATGCAATTTACCCTCCCTATCAACATTAGCGGTAATTCTTTCCAATGTTCTAAGTCTTCCTGCAATTTCTTTATTACTGGCTGATAATTTAATTTGTACAGGTGGCTTGCTTGTGTTTGGCATTTAAATGGTGATTCTTTTTAAAATTCTGTATAATCCGCCTTACTCATTGACATCACTTCACTTTTATTTGCGTTGATCTTGTACCCTGATATTTCTCCAGACTCCTTCAATTTCTTATGTAATTCTTTTATTGATAACTCTGGTTCTGTTAAGTATACTATGATGTCATCTACAAATAAACTGATTTTATATTCCTTCTCCTTTATTCTTATCCCTTTTATTTTCTGTTCTTATCAGTTCTGTCAATGGTTTTCTATTGGTAAAGTGAACAGTGAGGGGGATAATGGACTATCCTGTCTAGTTGACCAACTTAATTTAAATTAGTACGATACATATCCATTTACTGTTACCTTTGCCAATGGTCCATTATATATTGCCTTAATCCAATTAATATATTTTTCTGTTAGATTGAATTTCTGTAATACTTTAAATAAATAATTCCATCCTACTCATTCAAACGCAACAGCCACTGATGGCTTCTTATTTTTTTGAACTGCATAAATTAGATTAAAAAGTTTACAGACATTATCTGCTGTTCATCTTTTCTTAATAAATCCAGTTTGATCTAGTTTTACTATTTTTGGTGCACAATTGGCCAATCTGTTTGCTAATAATTTTGCTATTATCTTATAATCTGAGTTAAGTAGAGATATTGGTCTATATGATGCTGGTGTTAATGGATCTTTCCCCATCGTTGGTATTACTGTAATTATTGATGTCTTACATGAATCTGGCAAGTTTTGTGTTTCTTCTATCTGGTTCATTACTTCCAGGAGAGGAGGAATTAATAACTCTTTAAATGTTTTATAGAATTCTATTGGGAATCCATCCTCTCCAGGCGTTTTATTGTTCGGCAGCTTTTTTAATATATCCTGTACTTCCTCTATTACAAATGGTTTTATCAGTTTGTTTTGTTCCTCTTCTTGCAATTTTGGCAGTTCAATTTTAGCTAAAAACTCTTCTACTTTATCATCTTTCCCCTCGTTCTCAGTTTGGTATAATTGTTCATAAAATTCCTTAAAGTTCTCATTAATCTCCATTGGATTATATGTAATTTGTTTGTCCTTTTTCCTTGATGCCAATACAGTTCTTTTAGCTTGTTCTGTTTTAGCTTGTTCTGTTTTAAGTTGCCAGGCTAATATTTCATGTGTTTTTTTTCTCCAAGTTCGTAATACTTTTGCTTTATTTTCATTGTTCTTCTCCACTTTGTACATATGTAATGTTTCGTATTTTATTTTTTTGTTTGCCAATTCTCTCCTTTTCGTTATATCATCCCTTTTTACTAGATCTTTTTCTGTACTTACTATCTCCCTTTCCAACTGCTCTATTTCCCGATTGTAGTCCTTTTTCATCTTAGTTACATAATTTATTATCTGCCCTCTAATGAAGGCTTTCTTTGTATTCCATAATATCAATTTGTTTTTCTCTGATTCCGTATTTATTTCAAAATATGTTTTAATTTGGCATTCAATAAATTCTCTAAATTCCTGCCTTTTAAATAGCATGGAGTTTAACCTCCATCTATATGTTCTTGGTGGGATGTCCTCCAGTTCTGTTGCTAATACAGGGGTAAATGATCAGATAATAATCTAGCTTTATATTTAGTTTTCCTAACTCTCCCTTGAATATGGACCGACAACAAAAACATATCAATCCTTGAGTATGTTTTATGCCTACTCGAATAAAATGAGTATTCCTTCTCCCTTGGGTGCTGTCTCCACCATATAGCCATAAGTTTCATTTCCTGCATTGATTTAACCATAAATTTGGCCACTTTATTCTTTTTACTAGTCTTTTGACCAGTTTTATCCAACATTGGATCCAAATTAAGGTTAAAGACCCCTCCTATCAATATATTTCCTTGTGTATCTACAATCTTCAAAAAAATATCCTGCATAAACTTTTGATCCTCCTCATTAGGCTTCCTGCCAGATTTGACTGCAGATCTTCTTCAAGGTCACAGGTGTCTGGCCAGACCTTGGCTCTATTTCAAACTGTGCAAATTCACAGACAGGTTCTCATGCTCTTCTGGAATATTCTATTATTACAATGTAGATGCCTCTTGCTTTTAACAAAGTTGTTAATTTTTTTTAGCCAAATTTTATCGATCTTTGTTCAAACAAAGTTCACAATTAAATTTTTTTGTATTAAAATATAGATAACACTTTCCTTATTCTAATATATCCTAATTTCTTTATTTTTAAACTTTATTTAATATTTTTTCAATAAGAATAAACAGACTTTTACAGAATAAGTAATCTAATAATAATAAAACAAACCCATCCCCTCCCCCCTCCCACGACAGATCCCTCAAGGGAAGCATTAAAAATAAACAAAATAATTCAGTAATTTACAATATTACTAAATTCACATTCTTCATATAAGGTGTCCACATCTTAACAAATAAATCATAATTATTATGTAAATTATGTTATTTGCTCCGTATAGATACACGACTTTAACTCATTATGCCATCAAACTACATTTAACTCCGCTTCATCTTTCCAAGACATAGCATTACATTTACAAGCAACTGTCAACATTAGACGAATAAACGTTGTCTGAAACTTATCCAACCCCAAGTCCACTAATGGAGTAAAATAAACTAACAAAAAAATTTTTGGATCTAAAGGAAATTGAATTTTAAACAAATTTTGACGAAAATTCCTAATTTTAAACCAGAAAGGTTGAACTTTATCACAAAACCAAACAGAAGGTCTAAATGTTCCAACACATAATCCACACCTAAAACTCAGATCTGAATGACTAAATCCATATTTTTTCAAGGGTTAAATATAATTGATGCAAAAAATTATAATTAACCATACTTTATCTTACATTAATTAATTTAGTCAACCCATCATAACACATTTTCCCAATCCACCTGACTAATCTCACAATTTAAATCACGCTCCCGTTTAATCCTAGATGTATCTAATTTTTTTAAACCATTGTATCTTGTAATAATGCAACATTTCTGATATAAAACCTTTATCTGAAAAACATTAAACCAATAATTCAAATTTAGTTAACTTAGAAATGCTCATTTCTCTTCCAAAATTATCTTTCACTAATGCCCTGATTTGATAATAAACACAGAGAATTCTCTAAAATCCCACATTTCTCTTTAAGCTGATTAAATGATTTAAAAAAAATACCCTTCTTCAAAACAATCCTGCAATCTTTTTATTCCTATATATCCTAATTTCAAAGTATCATCTTCAAGGAGCATGAGCTACAATATCCCACATTTTGATCTCTTTAATCTAACAAAACAAACTGGCTGTTGCTTTATGCAGTTTTAATTCACTGATAAAATGGATAACCATTAACATTAAGACTTTCTAATTTTGAATAACAAAGTATTTACTGTATAATGATACAGAAGTATTTTCAAATATTTACTGTATAATAGAGATAAAAATGCATATAAAGGTACAAAACAATATTTAAAGAGATACACAGAAAATTAAAAGAAATCTATCTTGTGCTCACGCTTCCTTTACATAACCATATAACCATTTACGGAGCGGAAACAGGCCATGTTGGCCTTTCGAGTCCGCACCGGTTCACCGATTTTGTGCGCCCTCTTCAGGCATTGGTGATTTGAAGTGGAGTGTATCTTTGAGAATTTTAACATCTATCCATAGGTACTCTGTACTTTGGATGTGAAATCTCATATTAAAATATTCAAAAACATTGGCTATGTGGGAGAAGCCAGTGAGTGGCCGTGGACAATTACTTCTCAGACTGGAGGCCTGTGACTAGTGGTGTGCTGCAGGATCGGTGCTGGGACCAGCGTAGCTTGTCATCTAGATCCACAATCTGGACAACAATGTGGTGATTGGATCAGCAAGTTTGCAGACAATACTCAGATCAGAAGTGTTGTGGACAGCAAGGAAGGTTTTCAAAGCTTGCAGAGGGATCTGGACCAGCTGGAATAAACAGCAGATGGAATTTAACATGAACAACTTGTCGAAGAATAAGAAAAGCGTTAGTTTGGGAAGATATTACAAAATATTACATCATAGTCACTAGGGGTAGCATTACAAACAATAGTTTTTTTCTTAAAGAAACAGGCACAAAATTAACTAAGAATCAAAAACACCCTATTCAGACAACAATATCTGTAGATCATGTCAAAGTGGGGAAGGGAGACTCCAGTAATCCACTCTGCCCCTCTTATAGTCTTGTGGAGTAACATCCAATTCACTTTTTTTTTTTCGCAGCAACCGTACCACTCCGTGATGCAGCCATCCAGGATGCTCTCGATAGAGCTCCGGTGGATGTAAATAAATTAAAAATAAATAATTATTACAAGCTCCTGTTTTAGTAAAATGGGATTATCACTGTATGGGATAGTACAGGCAAGAAGGACTAAATGGTCACAGTTAACATTTAACATTTCACACAAGTCACAGCCCAATGATATTTTGATACAGTTGAAGAACTGAGGGAAGGATGTGTCTTATGAGGCAAGGTTAGCAGAGAGAGATTTTCTTTTTGGAGCAAAGAAGGATGAGAGATAACTTAATAAAAGTCTAAAATATTATGAGAGGTGTAAATTGGGTGGACAGCAAGGACCTTTTTTCCTGGATTGAGAGTATTTTCTTCTCCTGGCTCTCCATCCCGTAGGTTGATGATGGTTCCTTTCAGTCAGTTTGTGGGGTTTGATATGTGTGTCCTGGAGTTGCTGTACGGATTGATGACATCGCCAAGGTTGAAACTGCTAGCATTCTGGCTTGAGAAAGGACCCTGATATTGGAGTCCTTGTCTCGCCAGATGATCTTCATCAGAGAACATCAATGATGCTGCTGCAGTTGGTCAAGCTGATGTAAGTGACTCTGATATGCACACCATGTCTCACATCCACATTAGCAAGGCTGATAGGACATCGGCCCGATGCACCTTGCACTTGGCGGCCAACCTGATGTTCTGTGACCAAAGCCGATCTTTCAGTGGACCAAAGGCAAAGCAGGCCTTTCTGGTTCTTGACCTGATCTCTACACTGAGAGAAGCTGAGGATATCACTGGGCTGCCCAGGTAGCAAAACTTGTTGGCAGCATTAAGACGAGTGTCATTGATGAGGAGAGTTGGTTCTTCGTATCTTGAGTCAGGGGCCGGTTGGTACAAAACTTCCATCTTTTTCAGGCTGATTGTTAATCCGTAGCTCTTAGCAGCACTGGCAAAGCGAGTGGTGGTCTCTTTGAGAGAATGGGCAACCAGTATGCAGTCATCAGAAAGCTGTAGCTCGTGTGCCACAATGTCCTTGACTTTTGTTTTTTTATTCTTACTGCTAGCGTTGGAAGACCTGCCAGCTGCGGCAGCCTGTCCAGGCTGGTGTGAGCGGGCTGTTTGAGCCACTTCTTCTAGGCCTTTCCCTCATTGTAGGGTGAGCGAGCAGTGCCTCCCTAAACAGGGCTGCTGAGATGCAGAGGGTGCTGCCTCACCAGATCTCCGCTCTGTAATCCACGTGTGACCACCCTCCCCACAACCTGCATGCAGACTCGCGACTGTGGCTCCCAGCTGGTCAAACCCACCGCTTCGCCACTTGACTGTCGCTACAGGTCTTGGGTGTGTTGTGGATACCCCACTCCTCAGAAAGGAACAGCATGTGCGTGAATGGATTTAGGTGAGTAGGGGGTTGCCAAGGTCCAGACCCACCCTCTCGACATCCCCTCCCAGATCCAGCGGCATGGTGAGGTCCAAGACAGCTGGGGGAAGTTCTGTTGCAGTGAATGGCCAGAACAAGCTTCGATACAAGGAATCCCCTATCCACGCTTCATGACACGTGCTTATCAGATGGCCAATTACCCTACGAGAGCATTCGTCCGCCCTTTGACAGGTCTTGGTTTTCATCCTGCAGGGTGTCGAGCTACCCTCTGCACCAGGCAAGCCTGGTGGGGGACCCAGTTTAGTTGCTGACCACCTGACTATGAGACAGGTAGTACTGGGTTACATGATACCAGTAGCACTCAGATGAGTGATTTGACTCTCTCAGAAGCAAACACCAGAGGACACCTGTACAAAGCGAGAGGAGGAAAGTTCAGGGGAGATATCAGGGTAGGTATTTTACACTGAGAGTACTGGGTGCTTGGTATGTGTTGCTGGGATGGTGAGACAATAGGAACCTTTAAACTACTATTAGATAAATACATGGATGGGAGAGAAATAGAGGGCTATTGGTGTGAGGGAGGGAAGGTTGAGTTTGAATGGGTTTCTATTGGTTGGCACAACATTGTGGGCCAAAGGCCCTTTAGGGTGCTGTTATGTTCCACGTTAAACATAAAGGCACTAAACCTTTCATCAATGTAGATTGGTGTGTGGTCCCTTGGCACATTGAACACCTTGGTCTCCCTCAGCTATTCTCAATGGGGCCCTGACACCCCCTGGGCACCAGAACATTTAAGTAAAAGCATTGCTTTCTTTTCACCCCATGTAACATGAATATATTTTAATGATTTTTTTTTAAATGTAGTAGGCATGAGAGAAGTACAGAAGAAGCTTGACTGCTTCACAGGGAAGGGGATCCATGAGCTTTGATTAGTGTCCCAAGATTCAAGGGAGTAGATTTAGGATGGAGATGAGGAGGAACTGCTTTTCCCAGAGGGTGGTGAATCTGTGGAATTCACTGCCCAATGAAGCAGTGGATGTGACCTCAGTAAATATATTAAAGATAAGCTTGGATAGATTTCTACATAGTAAAATAATTAAGGGAAATGGGGGAAAGGCAGGTAGGTGGAGATGAGCCAATATTCCCTGATCTCATTGAATGGCAGAGCAGGCTTGATGGGCCAGATGGCCGACACCTGCTCCTATTTCTTATGTTCTTCTAAGGGGGCCATAGCCAAAAGGAACATTGAGAAAGGCTGGTCTCGGTGATGTTCTGGCATCACCCAACCCGCTTCCATCCCCATTCTGTCCACACTCATCATTTCCAGTTATTCGGCAATGTGTCCATGGAGTTGGAACTAAACTTTGCTCTTCAGTCATGGGAGTGCAGGGACTGAGCACACAGTCCTGGGGTGCCCCTGTACCAATGGTCAGGGAGGAGGAGGTGCTGCTGCTCTCCACACTGACTGTGGTCTCCCAATGAGGACATCAAGATCACATCACTCTGGTGTGATGGCATTGAACATCGAACACTTGTCAGTGAATAACAGTCTGACAGAGGGGTGTAGTTGTGTCTCACCCCATCTGTTACGCTGTTCCTTCCTCCTTGAGGGGGGGGGAGTTAGCTCAGCTGCTGACAAATTTTGCTCTTGGCTCAGGGAGGCAGCCGGTTCGAGGAGTGGAGGTGGGAGAAGAACCCGACCGTGGCCGAGGTGCTGCAGGAGTTCCCCTCGGTGTGTGCCCCTGCCTGCCTGCTGCTGAGCCAGCTCCCGCTGCTGCAGCCCCGCTACTACTCCGCCAGCAGCTCACCGCATCAGTACCCCGGCGAGATCCATGTCACCGTGTCCGTACTGGAGTACCGCACTGGGGGTAGGCATGGCTGCCGGGGGGTGGGGGGTGAGGGGCGGGCGGATGGGGATGAGGTGACCTCGATACTACAGCAGGAATAGGAACCCAGGGAGAAGTGGAAGGTAAGAACCTCCACCAATCACCTTCCAGACCCAGAGACCCACTCACTAATCACCTTCCAGACCCAGAGACTCACTTATCAATCGCCTCCCAAATCCACGGACCATCACACCAATCACCTTCCAGATCCAAAGTCCTGGTCACCAATCCCCTTCCAGACCCACAGACCCTTTGACCAATCATCTGCCAGACCCAGAGACACACTCACCAATCACCTTCCAGACTCACAGACCCTCTCACCAATTATCTGCCAGACCCAGAGACCTGTTCAACAATTACTGCCAAAACCCAGAGACCATCTCATCAATCATGTTCCAGATCCAGAGACCCTCTCACCAATCACCTCCATACGCAGAGACCCTCTCACCAATCACTTTCCAGACCCAGAGACCCTCTCACCAATCACTTTCCAGACCCAGAGACCCTCTCACCAATCACTTTCCAGACCCAGAGACCCGCTCACCAATCACCTCCAGACCCACAGACCCTCTCACCAATCTTCTGCCAGACCCAGAGACCCACTCATCAATCACTGCAAAAACCCATAGACCCTCTCACCAATCATTCCAGACCCAGAAACCCACTCACCAATCACCTTCCGGACGCACAGACCTGGTCATCAATCACCTTGCGGACCCACAGACCCTCTCACCAATCATCTGCCAGACCCAGAGACCCACTTATCAATCACTGCAAAAACCCATAGACCCTCTCACCAATCATTCCAGACCCAGAGAACCACCCACCAGTCGCCACCAAAACCAACAGACCCTCTCACCAATCAGCTTCCATACCCAGAGACCCAGACCAATCGCTGCCAAAACCCTCAGACCCTCTCACCAATCACCTTCCAGACCTAGAGACCTGCTCACCAATCACCCCCAGGGGCAGATCTTCCACCAATCACCCCTCCCACCAGACCCAGACACCTTAATGACATCCTCCTGCACTCCAAGGGAAAAAGCCCCAGCCTGCTCAACCTCTCCCTGTAGCTCAGGCCACTGGGTCCCGATCACACCTTCATCAATCTTCTTCACACCCTCTCAACCTGACATCTTTCTCCTAGCATGGTGACCAGAGTGGGTAGATGGGACTTCACCAATGTGGCATAGAGGTCCCCACCATGTTTCCACCACTGAGGTCAGATTCACTGCCCTGACATTCCCGGGCTGTCCAACAAATGATGGCACCGCAGCAGTGGCTATGACACCCATCAATGTTCTCCCAGTATCTACGGTGTGTACCACTGATCCCATGATATTGAGGTGTCTCTGCACATTGCCCCTCACTTTCTCGACCCTCTCCAGGCTCAGTGCAGATGAAGGGCATTCAAGCACCCTGTGCCCCACTCATACCTGTTCCCACGCCATTGACCTGCCTACTGTTTCCTCCCTAGGTGGGACAGGTCCAGTCAGACAAGGAGTCTGCTCCTCCTGGCTCAACCGTGTCAGTACTGGAGACTCTGTTTTGTGTTTCATCAGAAGGTAGGCACACCTGCCCCAACACCCAGGGTTGGTACGCACAGCACCATGGGTCCCTGTGTGCTGTGCAGATCCCCTGTGTGAGCACCGTGGGCCGTGCAGTGCCATGTAGGTGGCCGTGCAGTTTGCCGTGTAGGTCCCCGTGGGCCGTGCAGTTTTAACATGTGGGTCTCTGTGGGCTGTGTGGGTCCCCGTGCATCATTTTGTTTTCCGTGTGAGCGTCGTGTTCTGTTCGGGTCCCCTTGTGCCGTGTATTTTCCCTGTGGGCCTTGCGATGGCCTGTGTAAGTGCCTTGTGCTGTGCGCTGATCTGTGTGTCCTCTCCCGTGCCTAGGGCTCCCCTGTTCCACCTCCCGGCCGACCCCAGCGCTCCCTGTGTGTTGGTTGGACCGGGGACAGGGGTCGCTCCATTCCGCGGCTTTTGGCAGCAGCGCCAGATCGACATCGAGAGAGGTGAGTAATGTGAATGTGGGATTCCCTCACCCTAGCCTACAGCTCGCACCTCCACCCGCTCCCACCCACCCACTGCAACAGTCATCCACTCTGCTCCATCCCCACCCCACCTCATCATCCTCACTCCCAAGTTGCCTCACCATCACCCACCCTCACACATCAATTGCAGATTACCCTCCCACTCTGCTACATTCCTCCCTTCAATCCGCACTATTCCCCCAACCACCTGCACCAAACCCTCCCAACCTTGCTGTATCTCCTCTTCACTCCTCCACTTCTTTCCCTCTCTGCCCCATCCCCTCCTCACACCATCCCACTCTTCACCCACTATGCACTATCTCTGCATAACGAGGCCCCACTCCTTCTCTCTGCCCTGCCCCTTCCTATAAGGACCAGAGATTTGTTGAGTTTCAACATGATCTCTCCTGCTCCTGAATTCAATCCCTCTGTTAATGAATCCCAGCACCCCATAGGCCTTCTGAATTGTCCTATCAACTTGTATGACAACCTTGAGGGATGTATGGATTTGGACTCCAAGGACCCTCTGTTCATCTACACTCTTAAGTAAATGACCATTAATCCTTCTGGTTTGTCCTTTCAAAATGCATCATCTCACACTTATCTGGATTGAACTCCATCTGCCACTTTCTTCCCAACTCTGCATCCTGTCCATATCTTCTTATAACCTTCGACAACCTTCAGCTCCATCCACAACTCCTCCAACCTTCGTCCCATCTGAAAACTTACTGACCCATCCTTCCACCTCTTCATTCAGCTCATTTATAAAAATCACAAAGAGCAGGGGTCCCAGAACAGATCCCTGTGGCCCCTCCACTCGTCACCAATCTTCCCCTCTCCACTCCCTCTCACCTCTCCCTTTTCCTTCCTCAACTAGCCCACCCCTCCTCAGCCTTTACTCCATCTTCCCATTGCCTGTCATCCCACTCCTTCACCTTCCTCACCGGGCTACTGCTCCTCACAGGACCCCTCCTGCTCATCACCCTTCTCCTCCTCATCTCTCTCCGTGCCTCATCCCATCCCCACCTTCCTACCCCTCCACAACACCTCCCCCATCTCATACGGTTCCTCACATAGTTCACCGGTCCCATCATCCAGTGGACCTACTCTATCCTTAACCCTCCTTTTACTATTCACATACCTGTAAAATCCCTTAGGATTCACTTTCACCTGATTAGCTATGGACACCTCATACCTCTTTTTTGCCTTTCTAATTTCCCTCTTAAGGTTTTTTCTGCAATCTAAGTAACGATCATACATTTCATCAATCTTTTGTTTTTATATTTAGCAGAGGCCTCTCTCTTTGTCCCGAACCAACTTCCTAATTTTTCTAGAAAACCACGGCTCCCTTGAACTTTTGGTCTTGCCTTTCGGCCGATCTGGAACATAAAGATCCTGTACTCTCAAAATCTCACCTTTAAATACCCTCCAATTTTCCTCTACATCCTTTCGGAAAAAAGATCAGCCCACACAACTCTCTGCAAAACCCTTCTCATTTCTTCAAATCTGGCCTGCCCCCACTCGAAGACAACCTCAGACCCGACCTATCCTTTCCATAATTAAGCTAAAGCTAATGGATCCATGATCACTGGATCCGAAGTTCTCTTCAACGCTCACCTCCGTCACCTGTCCTTTTTAATTCCCAAACAACAGATCTAACACTGCTCCCCCTCTAGTGGGCATCTCCACATACTACTGCAAAAAGCAGTCCTGAACACATTGCCCTTTCATTGACTGTGTTTCCCAATCTATGTTTGAAATCCCCAACCCACACCATCCTATTCCTACTGCACATGTCAGCTACTTCCTTGCATATTTGCTCTTCTAGATCCCTCTCCCCATTTGGAGGCCTATACTATATCCCTATAATAGTAACCTCACCCTTCTTATTTTTTAGTTCTACCCACACTGCCTCCCTCGATGAGCCCTCCAGTCTATCTTGCCTCAGCACCGATGTAATATCTGCCCTGACAAGTAATGCCACACCTCCCCCCTTACTCCTCCAATTCTGTCACATCTAAAGCAGCGAAATCCTGGAATATTTAACTGCCAGTCACAACCCTCCCCCTCACACCCCGCACCCTCCGTCACAGCCTTCCCCCTTAATCACCCAATCTCTCCCCATAAACTCCCCCACACCCGACACCCTTCCCCACCCTCCCCCACTGACTCCTGACCCTCTCCCCATATCTTACACCATACCCTCTACCTCCCCCACACATCCACACCCTCACTCTCCCCATCCCATCCTCACCCTCAACACACACCATCACACCTTCCCTAATCACATCCTCACATTTTACAACTCTGACCACCGGCTCTCCTATCCCATCCCCATTCGATCCATCTTCACTCTCCTCTTTCCTTTCTTCATCCGATCCATCCCCATCTTCTCTCCTCTCCCCATTCTCCCCCTCCCCTCTCTCTTCCTGGCCCTCATTTCCACTCCCTCTCACCCCTCTCTGTTCCCATCCCTCTCCCCATTTCTCCTCCCACCTCCTTTCCCCATCCTTCCCATCCTTCACTTTCCCCTCCCTCTTCCCTGTCAGCATACCCTTGCCTCCATTCGTCGCACTGACCTTGTGCCCTCACCCCATCCCCTACATGTGAGCCCTGAATTCTGTGAACTCTCACACACACAGGGCAAAACCCGTGTAACATGATGCTGGTCTTTGGTTGCCGATATTCTGACAAGGATCACATTTACAAGGAAGAGATGATTGAGGCCAAAAACAGAGGGGCGCTCCGGGAGATTCACACAGCGTATTCCAGAGAGCAGGAGCAGAAGGTAAACGCTGGAGGCTTGGGGTTGGGGAGAGGATGGGGGACTGAGGGGGAGGGGGAGGGAGAACAAGAGGAGAGGGATAAATACTGGAGGGGGAAAGAAATGGGAGAAGGGCAATCTGACAGCGGGGAGAATGAAGGGGAAAAGGAGGAGGTGGGATTGAGGGGGGGATGAGGGCCGGTGGGGAGAGGGGATTCATGGTGTGGGGAGGGTGATGGTGAGGGGGAAGGGTGATGGTGAGGGGGGAAGGGTAATAAGGATATGGAAGGGGAGAAGGGGTGCAAGGAGGGAAAGGGTTAGGTGGAAGGGAATTATTGTGGAGAACAAAATATGAATTGGGGCCAACCTGACCTCTGACCTCCACATGATCCCTGGTCTCAATGTGACCTCTGGCCTCAACGTGACCCCTGGTCTCGATGTGATTTCAGACCTCAACATGACCCAGACTTCAATGTGACCCCGACCTAAAGGTGACCCCTAGCCTCAACATGAATCCCAAAATCAACTTGACCCCAGATGTCAACATGACTGCCGACTTAAATGTGACCCATATAACCATACAACAATTACAGCATAGAAACAAGCCAGTTCGGCCCTTCTAGTCCATGGAACAATACGAGGTACCCTCCAATCCTCTGGCACCTCACCCATAAGGACATTTTAAATATTTCTGCCAGGGCTGCTGCAATTTCTACCCTAATCTCCCTCAAGATGCGAGGGAATATCATGTCAGGCAGGAAGATTTCTCTACATTTATTGGGTGTATAACAGCAGGCACCCCCTTCTCTTTATTCTCCATATGTTCCATGTCACTACTGCTGTTTCCCTTCCTTCCTTGCACTCTATGCCAGGGTCCTGAGTATGATGCAAAACAAAAACGATTTAAGATCTTCCCCATCTCGTGAGGCTCCACACATAGATGACCACTCTGATCTTCTAGGGACCAATTTTGTCCCTTTTATTCTTAACTTGCTTGAACAAGCCCTTCAGGTTTACCTTCACATTATCTGCCAAAGCAACCTCATGCCTTCTTTTCCTTCCTAATTTTCTACACTCCTCTTGTTCCTCATTTGCTCCTTGCTGTCTATACCAGTTATACACCTCTTTCTTCCTAATCAGATCACCAATATCCCTTGAAAACCAGGGTTCCCTTTGCCTGGTAACTTTGCCTTTAATCCTGACAGGAGTGTACAAACTCTACACTCTACCTGTTTGAAGGCCATCCACTTACTGAACACATCCTTGTCAGAAAACAAGTTATTTGCAAACCACTCTTGTTTCATCTTATATTCTTATGTGTGAGTTCTTAGACAACACATAGATGAAGGAAAAAGTTATTTACTTTAAAATTGTTATAAACAGGCCATGAGGCTGCAAACCTCCATTACAGATCTCTCATACAGCAGTCTCTTCCTCTGTGTCAAGCCCTGCTGGCAGCCACGTCTAATCAAACAGAAACTATAATGAAGGCATTGCTAGTGGCCATGCAAACAGGATCACTATCATTACATCTCCTTTTCTTAAAACAAAAGTAGCTTACTTTTAACTAACATGTTTTCTTTGTATAACTCTGAAATTTTAACTTTAACACCAGGAATTTAGATTTTCATTATTATCAACATTGTTAACATTTTTAAAACTTGTTTTGTGGGTTCACATTTACATCCACTAAAACTTGAAGAGTGAATAAGATAGCACTACTTCATTTTATAACAGGAGTCTTTAAATTTGCTCAATGAGTCTCTTAGGAGGATTCCTGTGTCTTGATGATCTCCTGATTGATTGTCCTTGAAGCTGAGTTGTTGCCTTAGATGATGTCTTCTCAGTTGTGTATTCAGGTTGTTCAAAGTATCCATCTACTGTGGCTGGTTCCATTTGAAGATCTCAGTGATTTCTTCGCAGAACAGTACTTTCATCTGTCTGAATGGTGTATGATCTTGGTTGAACTTCACTAAGGACAGTTCCCTTCTGAGTCCATAAGTTTGTTTTGTCTTTTAGCCTGACTTGGTCACCAGTGTAGAGTTCTGGTAGGTCTTTTGTTCCTCTGTCAAAGTCATACTTTTGCTTTTCTTTCTGTTGTTCTTTGAACTTCCTCACTTTCTCCCCCTCTACCCATTCTCCTGAATGGAGAAAATCATGAATGGGTAGATTTGACCTTACCTTATGTCCCTTAAAGAGTTGTGCTGGTGACCTACCACACACGAGCGGCATTGAGCGGTATATTACCATGCTCTGGTAGAAGTCAGTTCCACTGTCTTTTGCCTTGTTCATCAGTCTTTTCAGTGTCTGTACTGATTTTTCCACGAGACCATTGGACTGTGGAAAATGAGGACTTGACGTGGTCTGGACAAAGTCCAGCTCTTTGGCAAAATGTCAGAACTTTGAATTGAAAAACTGGGGTCCATTGTCTGTGAAGACTTCACTTGCCATGCCATGTCTGGAGCATATGGCTTTCATACCTGTTATTACAGGATCTGCAGTGGTGGTGTTCAGTTTACACACCTCTGGATACAGGGAGTAATAGTCTGTGGCTACCAGATACTAGTTCCCTTGACATTCGAATAGATCTGCGCCTACCTTCTGGTATGGACTGTGTGGTACTGGGTGTGGCTTTTGTGGTTCTACAGGATTGGTTGCTTGATATTTCCAGCATATTGTTTAGTTGGACACTTCATTTGCTATATCTTTGTTGATTCTTGGCCAGTACATCACCTCTCGTGCTCTTTTCTTACACTTTTCGATTCCGAGATGTCCTCCATGGATCTTTTTAGTATCTCTTTTCTCAGACTCTTTGGGATAAGGATTTTACTTCTTTTGTAGATGATGTCTTCAACCACTGATAGTTCATTCACCCCTGTTATTCATAATAGAACTGGAAGACATCCCACCAAGAACATAAAGATGGAGGTTAAACTCCATGCTACTTAAAAGGCAGGAATTTAGAAAGTTTATTGAATGCCAAATTAAAACATATTTTGAAATAAACACGGAATCAGTGAAAGACAAATTTATATTATGGGACGCAATGAAAGCCTTCATTAGAGGGCAGATAATAAGTTATGTAACTAAGATGAAAAAGGATTACAATCGGGAAATAGAGCAGTTGGAAAGGGAGATAGTAAGTACAGAAAAGAAACTTGTAAAAAGGGATGATATAATGAAAAAGAGAGAATTGGCAGACAAAAAAAATAAAATACAAAACATTACAAATGAACAAGGTGGAGAAGAACATAATGAAAACAAAGCAAAAGTATTACGAACTGGGAGAAAAAACACATAAAATATTAGCCTAGCAACTTAAAACAGAACAAGCTAAAAGAACTGTTTTGGCATCAAGGAAAAAGGACAAACAAATAATATAATCCAACAGTGATTAGTGAGAACTTTTAAGGAATTTTATGAACAATTATATCAAACTGAGAACGAGGGGAAAGATGATAAAATAGAAGTTTTTAGCTAAAATTGAACTGCTGAAATTGCAAGAAGAGGAACAAAACAAACTTATAAAACCATTTGAAATAGAGGAAGTACACGATATATTAAAAAAGCTGCCGAACAATAAAACACCTGGAGAGGATGGATTCCCAATAGAATTCTATAAAACATTTAAAGAGTTATCAATTCCTCCTCTCCTGGAAGTAATGAACCAGATAGAAGAAACACAAAACTTACTAGATTCATGTAAGACACCAATAATTATAGTAATACCAAAGATGGGAAAAGATCCACTAACACCAGCATCATATAGACCAATATCTCTACTTGACTCAGACTATAAGATAATAGCAAAATTATTAGCAAACTGATTGGCCGATTGTGTCCAAAAATAGTAAAACAAGTTCAAACTGGATTTATTAAGAAAAGACGAACAGCGGATAATGTCTGTAAATTTATTAATCTAATTCATGCAGTTCAAGGAAATAAGAAACCGTCGGTGGCTGTTGCTTTAGACGCAGAAAAATAGAGTGGAACTTTTTATTTAAAGTATTACAGAGGTTCAATCTACCAGAAAAATATATTAATTGGATTAAAGCATTGTATAATGGACCATTGGCGAAGGTAACAGTAAATAGATATGTATCGAACCAATTTAATTAATAAAATTAATAAAATAAATAAAATTAAGTAGGTCAACTAGACAGGTATGTCCATTATCTCCCTTACTGTTCGCCTTAGCAATAGAACCACTGGCAGAACTGATAAGAACAGAAAATAAAATAAAAGGGATAAAAATAAAGGAGAAGGAGTATAAAATCTGTTTATTTGCAGATGAAATCATAGTATACTTAACAGAACTAGAGTTATCAATAAAAGAACTACATAAGAGATTGAAGGAATATGGAGAAATATCAGGGTACAAGATCAACGCAACTAAAAGTGAAGTGATGTCAATGAGTAACGCGGATTATGCAGAATTTAAAAAAAGAATCACCATTTAAATGGCAAATACAAGCAATCCGATACCCAGGGATCAGGTTAGATAATAACTTAAGCCACTTGTACAAACTAAATTAGAAGCCACTAATAAAGAAATTGCAGGAAGACTTAGAACATTGGAAAAAAATTACCTCTAACATTGATAGGGAGGGTAAATTGCATTAAAATGAATGTCTTCCCAAGGATACAATATTTATTTCAAATGTTACCAATTCCCTTAACAGAGAAATTCTTTAAGGAACTAAAGAGAATAATAAGGAAATTTTTGTGGAAAGGGGGGGAAACCGAGGATAGTATTAGATAAATTAACAGAATGGTACAAACAAGGTGGTTTGCTGTTACCAAACTTTAGAAATTATTATAGAGCCACAGAATTAATGTATTTATCAGACTTTTTCCAGACAAAGGACCAGACTGGACTAAGGTAGAACTAGATAAAATAGGGGAGGAGGAACTGGAACATATACTTTATAAGTGGGATGAAAAGCTCACCAGTACTGCATTATTTACTTAATATATGGAAGAAGATCCACTTAGAAAGGGAAAAAAATGAATTACCAAATACCAAAATTATTATTGATGCAAAATACGCTAATCCCTTTTGCAATAGATAAACTTTCCTTTAGAGAATGGGAGAGAAAAGGAATCAAAAGAATAGAAAATATTTTTTTGGAAATGTACATTTGAACAGTTGGTACTCATGGTACAATGTTTGCATATCATCAACTGAAAGCTTATTTAAAGGATAAATTGGGAAACAGACTGAGATTACCTGAAGGAAGCAGCTTTGAATATGTGATTACAGACACAATGATAATTAAAAGATTTATTACGAACATGTACATCAAGCTGCAAGAGAAGGAAAATGATGAAATAAGCTATAAACCTAAACAAAAGTTGGAACTGTGAAAAATATAATAAACACAAGGTTACTCATGATACAGTATAATTGGTTACACAGGTTATATATCACTCCTCAAAATTTAAAAGAAAGGAATCTAACATTATCAGATAGAGGTTTTCGCTGTAAGAAGGAAATGGGAACAACAGTACATGCAACTTAGGCATGTACGAAAGTGAATACGTTTTGGGAAGATCTAAATCAGGTATTAAATAAAATCACACAAAAATAACATACCAAAAAATCCAGAGATCTTTCTTTTAAGTAACATAAGAAGTAATGAATTAGGTCTCAAATTGGATAAAGTGCAAAAAAGATTCATTATGATAGCCTTAGCAGTAGCAAAAAAATGTATAATGTTAACTTGCAAATCAGAAGAGAGCCTGAGAATACAGCAATAGTACATAGAAATGAATAAATGTATTCTATTAGAAAAAATAACATATAATTTAAAAAATAAAATCACATTATTTGAACAAATTTGGGAATCATACATGGAACATAACAGAGAGAGCTTGCCTTGGACCTCCACCCCCTAAAATGATAGGAAGACAAAATGATTTGATTCAGTGTGAAAAACCAGATGACGCATTTTTCTTGTTTATTTTTCATTGTGTGAAGACATTGTTTTATGGTTTTATTGTATTGTATATGTTGGATATTTATTGGTCTTGGAGGGGGGTGGGAAGGGGAGGGGAAGGGAGAAAATGCCACTGTGTATATTTAATGAGAAACAATTGTATATATTTTGGATGATATGGTTCACAATGTGAAAAATAAAAAATAATTTTTAAAAGACCCACTAATAGTTTTGCCCTGCAGTTCCAGTTCTCTGAATCGTCAGGTGAGCAGTCCTGCTTCATGTTGGGCCATAATGTTTTTGCTCAGTTGTCTCAGTGTTTGTCTCTGACTTTGAGCTCCATTTTTGCATCTAATATGGGCAGTGCACTTGTGATCATATCCACAAAGGCATTCACATCTTCATCCATTTTGGTATTTGTGGGTTCTCTTGGGTCAACAGCTCTAGACAACATGTCTGCTGTGTACATTAGCTTACCTGGAGTTTACGCCTCATTCAGTGTATGGCGTTATAGCTTAATCGTCATTCTTTGTATTCCAAATGGATATTCATTTAATGGCTTTTGGAACAGCTCCTTTTCAATTTGAGCATATCGTGTCTCCACGTCTGTCATTGAGAGTGATGCATACGCAGTGGGTTGCCTGTCATGATATTTTTGCATAAGAACTGCATCGAGCCCACTATGTGATGCTTCTGATGACATCTTGATGGGTCTCGATGGGTCATTAAACCTCAGAACTGGTTCCTCTGTGAGCAGTTTCTTTAGTTCGCTCTATGACTTTTAATGCCCATAATCCCACTCCCATTTGATGTTCATTTCTGTTAGTCTCCTTTGTGGAGCCATCTTTTCTGAGAGGTTAGATATGAATTTACCCATATAGTTGATCATTCTATTAAACCTCTACGTCCTTTTTGCATTGTGTCCTTGGCATGTTCCCAATGGCGGACACCTTTCTGAGATCTGGTCTGATGTCCTCACTGCCAATTATATCTCCTAGTTCTGTCACCCCGAGCTGGCATTTCTCTCTATTCAGCTTCAGGTTTGCTTTCCTTGTTGCTTCCAGCACTTTCCTTAGTCTCTCATCATGCTTCATTCTCATGGTTCCCCAGACTATGACGTCATCCATTGAGGTATCAACTCCGTCCAGCTGCTCATAGACCATATGGATAGTTTTGTGATACACTTTAGGAGCTGAGGCAATTCTGAATGGTCACCTCAGGAATCTGTATCTGCCAAATGGACTATTGAACATCCACAATCTTGAACTTGCTTCATCCAATTTCAACTGCCAAAATCCCGATGATGCATCTAACTTGCTGAAAAACTTTGCATTTGCAAACTGTGACGTGATTTCTTCATGCGTCAAAAGTTTATAGTGTTCTCTCTTTACTGCTCTGTTTAGATCTCTTGGATCCAGACAAATTCTAAGCTTTCCATTCTTTTTGTCCACAACGACAGTGAACTCACCCACTTCATTGGCTCATCTATCTTCTGAATAATGTTCAGGCTTTCAATCCTTTCCAACTCTGCTTTTAGTTGCTTTTGAAGTGCAAATGGAACTTTTCTACATGAATGTATTATCGGTAGCACATGTTTATCCACTCTGATCGTGTGTTTTTTCTGGAAGGTAACCTCGTCCCTGAAATAGGTCATTGTACTCTTTCATGAGTTCATCATAGACTGTCTTTCCTTCACTTTCCACAATGAGGATTCTTTTTACCAGGTTTAGTTTCTCACACACTGTTAAACCTAGTATTGCCTGTACATCCTTTGGTACCACGATGAATGCTAGCATGTGCTCTCTGTCCTTGTGTTTCACTTTGACCATGCATTCTCCTTGCAATGGTATATTGGCACCTGAATATCCTATCACCTTCACTTTTGTTCCATACATCTTTGGTCTGGGTCTAATCTTCTTAAAATCAGTCTTGATATTACATTAATTTGTGGTCCAGTATCCAATTTAACTGAAATGTTGATGTCATTCACTTTTAATCTCAACATCCAGTCTCTGTTTTCTTTCTTGTTTTCAGTCACAATTTCTACATAGAATTCCTCTATCTCCCTTTCACCTACTGCATGAACCTTGCTTTATTGCACTTGGTTCCTACAGCAATGGGCATAATGGTTGCTTTTGTTGCACCTATAGCATGTTTTACCATAGGATGGACACTTTTTTGGTAGATGTGCACCACATCGACGACGTGGCATTCGATTGTCCCTTTCATTTTTGTTCGCTGGCCACGCCTCTTTTTCCATTTTGGCGCTCTTTTTGTTAAACGGTTTATGTCCGTTCTTGCTCACTGCATCGACATTACAGTTAGTTTCATTGAACAGCTCTTTTGCCTGTGCTTTTACAGTAACTATAGCCCTACAGAGTGCTATGGTTTTTTTTCCAGGTCTAGATTTTGCTCTCTTAGCAGTCTTTCCCTTAGACTATTATCTGGAATACCACACAGTGAGTCCGTCAGTCCACCGAATTCACACATTTTGCTTTTATTTCTCAATTCAGTCACATACTGATCAATACTTTCTTCCGTTTTCTGTACACATGTGAAAAATCTGTGCCTCTCAAACGTCACGTTACGTTTAGGTATGCAGTATGCCTCAAACTGTTCCATTAATTTTTCCAGTTTCATTTTGTCTCCTTCAGCAGCAAATGTGAAATTATTATACACCTCATCATTAAGAAAACTGACGCTTTCACTTTATCACTTTTCCCGTCCACTCTGACTGCCACTATATACAATCCAAAATGTTAGAATCTGTTCAATTTTCAACCATATTACCTGTCAGCTGAAGTTTCACTGGTGGGTGTAATCCTTCCATTTCTCACTGTTAGCTTCTCTTCACTGATCAGTTGCTGACTTTAATTTTTTTCTTTTAAAGTATTTCCTTTTAAATTTCCTTCATCCCACTTCTGACACCATGTTTCATCTTGCATTCGTATGTGCGAGTTCTTACAACACATGGATGAAAGAAAAGGTTCTTTACTTTAAAGTTGTTGTAAACGGCCCATGAGGCAGGACATGAAGCTGCAAGCCTCCATTACAAATCTCTCATACAGCAGTCTCTCTGTCTGTGTGAGCCCACTGCTGGCAGCCAAGTCTAATCAAACAGGAACTATGATCCTTAAAGACTTTGCTAGTAGCAAATGCAAACATGATTACTTACAATCATTACAACTCTTCCTTGATCCTTTCTCATTTCCACAAAATTGGCTTTTCTCCGATTTAGAATCTCGAGGTCCAGATCTATCCTTTTCCATAATTAACTTGAAACTAATGACATTATCATCACAGGATTCGTACTTCTGTCTCCTGACCTGTCTGGTTCCCTAATCAAGTACTACATCCTCCTTCATTGGTATCCTATGTATTGATTTAGAAAACTTTCCTGAACACCTTGACAAGCCATCCAGACCTTTTACAGTTCTGGAGTCCCAGTCAACTTGTGGAAAGTTAAAATCTACTATCACAACTTTGTTTCTTTTTACAGATCTTTTTACAGATTTTCCCCTCCAATTCCCTTTGATTATTGAATGGTCTATAATACAACCTTATCAGTGTGGTTACACCTTTCCCGATCCTCAACTCCACCAGTATGGCCTCTGTTGATGAGCCCTTCTGCTTTCCCTCTCTGTAAACTGGCTGCTGTCCCTCCTGTGATCCTCCCATATTGAGGTTCCTCCGATGACCCTCCTGTCATCCTCCCCTTCTGCTGTCCCTCTCCATAACCCTCCCATTCTGCTGTACTTCCTGTGTTGTGCTCCGTCCGGTGAACCACCCTGCCCTTTGTATCTGCCTCCTGCAGGTCTACGTTCAGGACATCATCCGCAAAAATCTGTCCCAGGAGATCTTCCAGCTCCTGGATTCACAGGCCGGACATCTGTACATCTGTGGAGACGTGACGATGGCGCAGGACGTTTCTCAGACCATTCATGAGATTGTGGCTGCACAGGCGCATCTGAGTCCCAGTGAAGCAGCCGCATACATCATTAAACTGAAGGTAGGGAGTGTGTCAGATGCTGTGGCCATGTGCACCAGTCCCAAACACTCAACACCCTGCATTCACAAACCCTCATTCTCTGTACCCATGTAGTTCCAAGGGCTCAAATGCATGTGTAGATGCACTCCCAGATTCTCAACTACTGGAAATCGTGCAGTTGCAAGCCCCCAACACCAAGCACCCATTCAGTCCCAAACTTTCATCCACAGCACCTATACAGTGCCAAACCATCAACCCCTGCACCCTTTCAGTCGCACAGTGTCATCCATAGTACCCATGCAGTCCCAAACCGTCATCCCCACCACTTTTACAGTACCAGACCATCATCCACAGTACCCTTGCAGTCCCAAGTCCTCAAATCCTTCCACGCATGAATTCCCAAACCATCCTCCCCAGTACCCAGGTAGTCCCGAAACCTTCACCCCTTGCACCCAAGTAGCCCCTAATCCACAGTACTCATGCAGTCCCGAAACACCTGGCAGCCCTCAACCCCAAGCACACTTGCATTTCACCACCCTCAACACCAACACTAATGAAGTCCTAAACGCCGAACACTAACACCCGTGCATTATTGAACCCACAACCCCTGCACCCATACATTACTGAACCCCTTGACCCAGCATCTGTGCAGTTCCAAACCCTCATTCACAGTACCCATGCTGTCCTGAACCCTCAAGCCCTGCACTCTCAAAGCTCAGCATCCATATAGTCCACAGCCATCATCCCCCATACACATGCAAACGCAGACCCTTGTCCTCAGTTCCGGTACAGACCCAAATCCTTAATTCCTTGCACCCGTGCAGTTCCACGCCCTCATATCTAGCACCTGTGCAGTCCTGAACACTCAACCCCAGCACTAATGCATTCCCGAACTTACATCCTTGCATCTGTACGGTCCTGAACCCTCAATGCTGAACCTATTCAGCCCTCAACCAGAGCACCCATGCATTCCCATAGAATGCTGCAACACAGAAAACAGGCTCTTCGGCCACCCTAGTCTGTGCCGACCATAATCTTGCTAGTCCCACTGACCTGCTTCCATTCTATAAGTTCCAGACCTCTCCCATCCATGTATGTATCCAATTTATTCTTAAAACAAAAGATTGAGCCCACATTCACCACATCAAATGGCAGGTCATTCCACACTCCCATCACTCTCTTAGTGAAGGACTGCCCTCAATGTTCCACCTAAACCTTTCCCCCTTTCAGCTTAAAATTATGACTTCTCGTATTTATCTCCCCCAATCTAAGTGGAAAAAGCCTCCTTGTATCCACTCTGTCTCTACCTCTCATAATCTCTATCAAACCTCCCCTCATTCTTCTTTGTTCCAAGGAAAAAAGTCCTAATCTGTTTAATCTTTCCCCCTTACTCAACTCCTGAAGACCCGGCAGCATCCTAGTAAATCTTTCAATCTTATTGATATCCTTCCTGTAGTTGGGTGACCAGAACTGCACACAATATTCCAAATTTGGCCTCAGCAATGTCTTAAGCAACTTCAACGTAACCTCCCAACTCCAATACTCAATATTTTGATTTATAAAGGCTAAGATGCCATAAACTTTCTTTACAACCCTGTCCACCTGCGACACCACCTTCACGGAACAATGCATCTGTATTCCCAGATCCCTCTACAGACAGCACTTTCCTTGTTCTAATATAGCGTAATTTCAGAGAATCGTCTTCCAAAGTGTGAGTGGCGATATCCCAAATTTCGATCTCTTTAATCCAGTAAATCAGACTTTGTGGCTGTTACTTTATTTACTTTTAATTCGTTGATAGAACAGATAAACATTTTTCATAGCTTCACCACAAGACTTTCATAACAGTGAATAACAAAGCATTTACTGTATTTTCTTTAGACTCTAATTACTTAAAAGTAGTCAAACAAAAGCAATAGCTAAAGTCTGCTGTGAAAACACAAAGATATAGAGAGATACAAAAACTCAAAGAAAAATTTCTCGTGCTCACGTTTCCTTCACGTCTTGTAGAATGAGAGCAAGCTGTTAGTCTGGGTGGATTTTACAACATATTACATCATAATTACTATGGTAACACTACAAACAATTGTTATCTTAAAGAGACAGGTACAACATTAACTAAGAATCAAAACACAAGGTTTTAACCTTTGCATCCTCTGCTCCTCCGTGTTCCACAGTGCCTGACCATTTACTCTGTACGTCCTACCTTGGTTTGCCCTTCCAAAATGCATCACCTCAAACTTGTCTGCATTAAACTCCATGTGCCATTTTTTTGATCCTTTCTCCCAGTTGGTCCAGATCCCTCTGCAAACTTTGAACATCTTCCTCCCACACACCTCCTATCTTTATGTCCTCAGCAAACTTGCTGATCCAATTGACCACATTATCATCCAGATCATTGATATACGCAACCAACAACAATGGTCCCAACACCGATCCCTGAGACACACCGCTAATCACAAGCCTCCAGTCTAAGAAGCAACCATCCTCTCTGTTTTCTCCCACACAGCCAAATACAAATCCAATTTTCAACCTCTCCATGGATAGCTAGGGTCAGAACCTTCTGATCTAACCTCCCATGTGGAAGTTAGTCAGAAGGGACCTTGTTAAAGGGTTTACTAAAGACCATGTAGACAACATCCACAACCTTTCCTTCATCTACCTTCTTGGTAACCTCCTCAAAAAACTCTACAAGATTCTTTAAAAATGACCTACACGCACAAACCCATGCTCACTGTGCTTAATCACAAGAAGCAGGCCATGAGGCCCATCGAGTCTGTTCCGTGACTCTACACTAAGCTGAACGATGCTCACATCGATTTCTAATTTCCAGACTTTTCCCCATATCCCTTGATACCCTTACTAATGAGATGCTTATCCATTTCCTGTTTAAATACATCTGGCCTCCACTGCTTTGTGTGGCAGTGAGTTCCACAGATCCACGACCCTCTGACTAAAGAAGTTCTTCCTCCTCTCTGATTTAATTGGATAACTTCTAATTTTAAGACTATGACCCCTTGTCCTCGATTCATCCATCAAGGGAAACATCTTATCCGCATACACTCTGTCAAAACCTTTCAATATTCGAAATGTCTCGATGAGATCCCCCCCCCCCCTCATTACTCCTCTTATACTCCAATGAATACAACCCAAGAGCTGTCAAACGCTCCCCATAGGCCAGGCCCTGCATTCCAGGAATCATCCCAGTAAATCTCCTGTGCATGCCCTCCAACAACATCACATCTTTTCTAAGATAGGGAGCCCAAAACTGTACACAGTACTCAAATGGGGTCTCACCTGTGCCCGTGACCCTCAACCTGAACCTGCATTCTGAACCCTTAACCTCAGCACTTGTGCAATCCCAAACTCTCAAACCCGAGGACCAATGCCATCCCAAATCCTCAACTCCAGTACCCAAGCAATTCCAGACACCAAACCCCCAGCACCCATGCAGTCCTCATCCCTCAACCACAGCACCCATTCATTCCTGAACCTTCAAACCCCTGAACTAATGCAGGCATGAAACCTCAATCCCCTTCACCTGTGAATTCCTGAACCCTCAACCCCTGCACCCATGCATTCCCAAATACCCAAACTACACCCATGCAACCACAGACCCTCAACCTCAGCACTAATGCAGTCCCAAACTCTTGCCACGGTCATGTACTTACCTTTGTCGAGAGCGTTGCCAGTGGTCGCTAATGAGATAAGCGATACGATGCATGAGAATAATAAAACCATAGAATACCACAGCACAGAAAACAGGCCATTTGGCCCTTAATGTCTATGTTGAAATATTATTCCGCTGGTCCCATCCATGCATCTATCCAATTTATTCTTAAAATGTAAGAGTGAGCCCGCATTTACCACGCCATTTGGCATCTCATTTCACACTCCCATCACTGAGTGAAGAAATTCCCCCTTAACCTTTCACCCTAAAGCCATGTCCTCTCATATTTATCTCTCCTAATCTGAATGGAAAGAACTGACTTGCATTTACTCTGTCCATACCCCTCATAATTTTGTAAGCCTCTAGCAAATCTCCCCTCATTTTTCTAAGCTCCAAGGAATAAAACCCTAACCTGTTTAATCTTTCCCTGTAACTCAACTCCTGAAGACCCGGCAACACCCTAGTAAATCTTCTCTGAACTCTTTCAGTCTTACTTCCTTCCTGTAGTTTGGCGACCAGAACTGGACACAATATTCCAAATTTGGGCCCACCAATGTCTTTAAACAACCTCACCATAACATCCATACTCCAATACTCAATACTTTGATTTATGAAAGGGCAAGATGCCAAAAGCTCTCTTTACAACCCTGTCTCGCTGTGATGCCACTTTCAGTACATGTATTCCCAGATGTCTTTGTTCCTCCGCACTCCTCCGTGCCCTACCATTTACCATGCACGTGTGGGTCAGCATATGAGTAATGGATATCAGATGCAGGAGGAGGGGGAGAGTGAAAGTGTCAGGATCCCCTGTGTGGTGGTGAGCCAATGTGACAGTCAGAGGAGTTTAGCTGCGTTGTGTTTGAGGAGCTGAAGAATGCAATGTCGTGCCTAATGGATAATAAAGTCAATTTCATGGTTTAATTTATAATTTAGACGTACAGTCCCTTTCGGCTCTGAGTCCATGCTGCCCAATTTACACCCAATTAACCTACACCCCCAGTACATTTTGAACAGTGGGAGGAAATCGGAGTCCCCTGGAAAATCCAGCAGACACAGGGAGAACGTACCAAGTCCTCATAAACAGCGTGGGATCCAAACCCTGGTCCCGATTGCACTAATCACCACACCAACCATGTCGCCCAACCATGGTGTGCTGAAAGAAACTAGTAAGTTTAGTTGTTTGTAAGCTGTGGTGAATCAACCCCCCAGCATTTCAGAACAGTTACCCCTCAAAGCTGGAGCAGAAATTTTACTATTTTGAGAGCACAGACACATGCAGGACACTCTGCCCATCACACCCACCCTGACTCATGACCTTTATTAACCCAAAGGCCTAGCACTTGATCCATGGCCGTCCATTCCCATTCACCACCACCTCCTCCTCTCCGTTACAATCCCCACTCCCCACTCATCTCTCTCCCTCCCCCTTCCCTCCCCCTCTCTTACCTCATCTTCCCCTCCCCCATACCTCCCTGCTCTTGATTTCATATGTGTTCTGGTTGCAGGATGAGAACCGTTACCACGAGGACATATTTGGGATAACGCTGCGGACCCATGAGGTCACCACCAAGATTCGCTCCACCTCCTTCACCTTTTGGCAGGAATCGACGATTATGACTGGCTGCAGTTAGATGGGGCTGCTGAACAGAACCTATCAGCCTGGAATTCTCAGCAGATCCTATCTTTTTTGTAATATTATCTTCCGTTGATTTCTATATGATCCCCCTTTTATCCTGGTGTGACCTCCCTTCCTGCTATTATGGACCTCCATCCCCACTGGATGTGAACCCCTACCCCTCACCACCTGGCGTGTGACATCCCCACTCCTCACTGCCTGGGTGTGACTCCCTTGCCTCCAACCCTAACCCACCCCTTCCCTGCCATGGACCACCACTCCACCACAGCCTAATCACCTATACCGTGTTGCGGTGATTCTCTGGGTTGGCCATGGATATAGATGACACTTTCCAGGTTCTAGTGTCTCCTAATTTTAAAACATGTCATCTTCAAGGAAATGTGGAGACAATATTCCGAATGACTCTCTTATTAATCCAATAAATCAAACTTTGTAGATGCAGCTTTGTGTAGCTTTAATTCATTGATTAAACAGATAAACATTTTGCATAACTTCACATTAACATTTTCATAATGATGAATAAACAAAGTTTATACAATATTTAAAGATATAATGATATTTAGCTTTAAAGAGATCGACAAGAAGAAATAAGACAAATTCAAGAAAATTATCTCGAGCTCACATCCCTTTCATGGTTCATCGAAGAATGAAATGCAAGCTCATAGTCTGCGTGGATATTAACGACATATTACATCATAGTCACTATGGTAACACTACAAACAATAGTTCTCTTAAAGAGACAGGAACAAAATTAACTAAGAATCAAAAACATAAAGTTTTAACCTCTACCTTTTCAGCCCCTAATTATTATAATAGATATTAATGACTAATACATAATAATTACATAATCAGGGACTCACTTAAAGACTCGTGCACTTTATTGATTTTATTTTGTTCCCCCATATCACACAGTCAGTTTGTTTACATTCATTATCTGTTTAAAGTTCTTTTATTTGTTTGCATGTTTATGCTGTGTACAGTTTATTTTTTGCACTACTAATTAGTGGTAATTCTGTCATGCCCACTGGAAAAAGGAATCTCGGGGTTGTATGTGATGTCATGTAGATACTGTTATGAGCCCAAAGGATCCCAAAACCCAGCAGCAATAGATATTCAACATGACAAATAGTTACTTAAACAAAAGTTGTTTTTAATTAAACCAAACTTTAACTTATCTCTATTAACTTAACTAACCCAACTTAATGCCCTTCTAATTCTAAGCGCATGTGTATGTAATGTGTGTGTAAATTTAAGAAAAGTTCTTTGATTCACAGTTCAATCTCACTTCTCATTCTTCCAAGTTCACTTATACTGTGCACAGAATTTAACATATATGAAGTTCACCAGGCTTTGGTGCTTGAAAGGTAAAAGGTAAATGGTTACCAGTCAGGAAGGTTCTTGTAGGTTTGCAGAGATATGTGTGGTTCCAGGATTTCCATAACTGAGGTACCACCATTAGTCACTTCAATGTCTTGCTGATGAAACTTGCCTCATCAGGGTTCTCCAGATGATAACCTTTTTCTTTCAGGTTAGCACAGAGTTCCTTTCTGTTCGGCTTATTCCAAGAGAAACATCAGACAGATAGCACTTCCAGCCGTCCACCACTGTGGAGCTTCAGTTTCAGTTCCAACCAGCTTCTGGCTGACACGGTCCAATCTCTCCCTCTCTCTCAGATTCCAACTGGTGGTCACATGTCCTCTCTCTCTCACTTGCAAAACCCCCTCCTTCTCCAGCAAACAATAGAAGTTAGTCTGCTCCCATATGCTGTTTTAGGTGAACAAATTTCTCAATGACCTTTGTATGAGCACTTTGCAGAGAGGTCAAATGCCTTGCAAATAGGTCCAAAACAGACAACCTGGTTCCAGTCCATTCATTTCATGACATTATTTCAATTAGCACCTATTTGTGAAATGTGCATAGCATTCTCCATAGTTTCTGTAAAGTCACTGAATATGAATTCTTCAGTATTTCAAATAAGATCTGTTTAAAGTGTGTGTATGTATGTAACCTACTCTAATTTTACCAATTTATCTCCCAAAAACATCTCTAAATATTCCATCTCAACACACTGGCATGCACCTGTTGCTGAGGACCTTACAGAGGCAGAATATGGGTGCTCTAGAGAGGGAACAGTGGAGATTTACCAGAATGAGGCCTAGATTGGAGAACATGTCTATGAAAAGAGGTTTGGAGTGATGAAGGATGAGAGGTAACTTAAGAGATGTGCATAAAGTCAGCTCCCATTTTCCGGAGCAACAATATCAAATTCTAGAAAACATGAACAAGGTAAGGGGAGGAAAGTTTAAGGGAGACGTCAGATGCAAGGTTTTTACACAGGGAGTGGGGTGTGTCTGGAATTCATTGCCGGGTTTGGTGGTGGAGGCTGGTACAAACAGAATATTCAGAAGCCTATGAGATGAATACGTGAATGTAAGAAAAATTGAGGGTTATGGGTTAGATTATTGTGGAGTATGTTTACATTGGTTGGCATATCATTATAGGTTGAAGGGCCTGTCCTGTGCTGAAAAATACTACATCTTCCCAAAAATGTCCTACAGTCATCTTGAAAATCTGTCATTTGGTGTTGGTTGTTGTCTCCCCAGGAAAAAAAAAGGTGCTGGATGTCCACTTTGCCAAGCCCAGAAAAGACTTTTAAAAAACAAAAGTATGGCATTAGTTCATTTCTTTTTTTTACATGCTGCATATAACCTGCTTTCTGAAAAATGAATCCCCCTTCCTGATTTAGTTTACAAAGCCTGCAAACCATTTTGGTGAAACATACTCATGGTTTCTGGACATAATTGTTTTACGTGCCATCTATATTTTTCCAAAGTCTCCTATTTGTTGTTTTCCCAGATTGTTTGCACATTTACCTCAGCACAGCCTTTGGTTTGGCTTTTCTCCCAATTTACAAACTGGTTATTTGCCCATTTAAAAGACTTGGTTAGCGGTTGGTTTGACTCGGTCGTGCACTAGTTTTGAAACACCTTGCAGGCACAGTTTGTTACCGGTTGGTTTGACTCTGTCGTGCACTTGTTTTGAACACCTTGCAGGCGCAGTTTGTTACCGGTTGGTTTGACTCGGTCGTGCACTTGTTTTGAACCACTTTGCAGGCACCATTTGCATCCTAATTGATTCGGCCAATTGAGGTTTCTTCACCATTCACTAAAATCACATGCTCCAAACCTTGAGCCTGGAACATAAACTGACCAGTTCAGCACTCACCTGCTCAAATTCTGTCCCCTCTCACTCCAAATCACCTGCCTGCCCCTGGAACAGAGAGATACCAACCAACTCACTCCCCTGCTTGTGTTCTCCCTCACCACAAATCACACACCTGGGGAAAGTAAAAATTCACTGGCCCGACCAACTACACCCTTGATAACTTGAGCATTTAACTAACTGCACATTCTGTTAGACATCCTTTTACCATCAGCAAGGTTTATAAACACTACATACACATCTTTCCAGAAACAGTCTTGTTTGTGACATGTTTAACTTGCATTCAAAATGTTGCAACACTTTTTTTAGGATTGCATTTTTTTTATGATATGCATGCATTTAATTTTTTGAAATAAAATAGTCGGGTTCAAAGATCTTGCTTCAGCACAAGGATGCAATAAGAATGGAGGCTGTGAGGGAAGGAAGGGTTGCACATACTTGGGTGTTAGTAGGGGTGAGGGCTTCCTGGGGTGAGGGGAGGGTTAGGTTTGGACCATTGAATGTCTCGGACACTGCATCCCAATCATGAATTCACACTTTGTTCTCTGTCCCCTGCCCAATGAGGTCAACACCATCTCTCAATTTCCCTGACCACTCAGGGCCAATCTATTGATTCAGCCTCATCCCCTTGACCTGCACCCAGATCATTCTTCTCCAGAACCTCCCTTCCCTGGAGGTCTCTTCAATGTCAGACCCCGTCATCCTGCAGCCACCACCTCATGGGCGAAGATCCTTCCAAACGTTCATCTTTGCCCTCATTTTCTCTGGTTCATGTCTCACCTTGCCCCAGTGGACAAACCTGGTTGCTATTTACCCCCATCTCTACTCCTCATCATTTTCTGTACCTCCTTCAAATTTCCCCTAACACTTCAGGGAAGTAAGTCCCATCTGTTTAAACGTTCCCCACAACTCTTCAATCCTGAGCAACGTCCGTGTAAAGTTTATCTGCATCCATCAACCTTCGCGAGATCTTTCCTGTCAGTTCTTGTCTAAAACTGCACAAATTGCTCCCCATCTGTCCTCAAAGTCAATTTCAACTTCACCCTCACCTTAACTCCCGTGCTCCAGAACTTGACAGCATGGCTACTCTTCTGGGCTGAAAACATGATACTGCCAGTCCCACTGACAAGCACCCTGTACCTAACCCTCCAGACCTTTCCCATCCATGGATCTATTCAATTTATTCTTAAAACTTACAAGTGAGCCCACATTTACCATGTCAGAAAACAACTTGTTCCACATTCCCACCACTGAGTGAATAACTTTCCCCACATTTTCCCCTTTCAGCATCAGACCTATCGTATTTATATCTGCACTCTCAGTGGGAAACAGCCGATTAGCATCCTCTTTCTTCTCCTCTCCTAATCTTGTTGACCTCTTATCAAATCATAAAATTCTAACTTGTTTCATCTTTCCCTGTACCTCAACTCTTGAAGACCTGGCATCATTCTAGTAAAGCTTCTCTGCCCTCTTTCAATCTTATTGATATCCTTCCAGGAGTTAAGCAACCAGAAATGCAGACAATGTTCCTAATTTGGCATCACCAATGTCTGAAACAACTTCAACATAACATCCCAATGCTCTGATTTATGAAGGCCAAAATCCTGATTTCCTCGCCTGTAGAGGGATCAACCAGATCTTTGCTCCTCCACACTCACGATTGTCCATGTCCTACCTTAGTTGTCCATTCCAAAATGCAACACCTCACACTTGACTGCATCAAACTCCATCTGCCATTTTTGGCCCATTCTCCCAGTTGGTCCAGATCCTTCTGGAGGCTTTCCCTTGTCTGTTCATCCAATTCACCACATTATCATCGAGGTCAATGATATTGCCAATAAACAACCACTGTCCCAACACAAATACCCAAGGCACACCAATAAATCACAGGCCTCCAGTCCGATAAGCAACCATTTACTATCACTCTGTTCTCCCACACAGCCAATTTTGAATCCAGTTTACAACCTCTCCATCGATACCTCATGTCTCAACCTTCTGAAAATAACCTCACATGGAGGACCTTCTCAAAGACTTACTTACGTCCATGGAGGGAATTAAGAGAGTGACCTTTGTTATATATGAAGATTAAAATCTTTTCTGGGGGCTGGGGCTGGGTGAGGAAGAATAACATTCACTGCGAAATCAGTTGACGCTTGCGAGCGGATTCGCAAATCCAAACGGAGAGGGGAGATGTGGTTGCCCGACAAGGGACAAAGGGCAATTCAGAAAGGGGAGGGACTATTGGGGTTAAAGAAATTTTAGGTATGAGGATAGTGAAAATATTTTATGTTTTAGAAATGTTGTCTTATAATGTGTTCAAAAAAAAAGCAGAAATGGATAAGAAGGGAAGGTGGTGATGAGGAAACGGAAAGGAAAGATAAACGAAGTATGAAATGACTATGTTGAACCATATGACTTTAAATATTAATGGATACATAACCAAATCAAAAGGAAGAAACTGTTAAATTTATGGAAAAAAGAAAAAATTGATATAGCATTCGTACAAGAAACACATCTAACTGAAGTGGAACACAAGAAATTAAAGAGAGATTGGATAGGACATGTAACAGCAGCATCATATAATTCAAAAGCCAGAGGAGTAGATGTATTAATCAATACAAATGTACCAATCAAAATAGAAGAGGAGATGATAGATCCAGCAGGGAGATATGTAATGATAAAATGTCAGATATATTCAGAATTTTGGAATTTACTCAATGTATATTCACCTAATGAAGAAGATCAAAAATTTATCCAAGATATCTTTTTGAAGATAGCAGATACGCAAGGGAACATACTAATAGGAGGGGATTTTAACCTTAATTTGGACTCAAACATGGATAAAACTGGGAAAAAAAACTAACAGAAAGAACAAAGTAACCAAATTTATAATTAAATCGATGCAAGAAATGCAACTTTTGGATATATGGAGGAAACAACACCCAAAGGAAAAGGAATATTCATATTATTCGGGTAGACATAAAACATACTCAAGGATAGACCTATTCCTGTTATCAGCCCACATTCAAGGGAGAGTTAGGAAAATGGAATATAAAGCTAGACTATTATCGGACCACTCACCCCTGTTATTGGCAATAGAGCTAGAGGACATCCCACCAAGAATGTATAGATGGAGATTAAACTCCATGCTACTTAAAAGACAGGATTTTAGAGAATTCATTGAACGACAAATTAAAATGTCCTTTGAAATAAATACAGAATCAATGAAAGATAAGTTTATACTATGGGACGCAATGAAAGCATTCATCAAAGGGCAAATAATAAGTTAAGTAACTAAGATGAAGAAGGACTACAATCAGGAAACAGAACAATTGGAAAGGGAAATAACAAATATAGAAAAAGAATTAGCAATAAAGGAAGATACAACTAAAAGAAGAGAATTGGCAGATAAAAAAATAAAATATGAAACACTACAAACATATAAGGTGGAGAAGAACATAATGAAGAAAAAACAAATATGAGCTAGGAGAAAATACGCACAAAATTCTAGCGTGGCAGCTTAAGACAGAACAAACTAAAAGAATGGTATTGGCATTAAGGAAAAAGGACAAACAAATTACGTATAATGCAACGAAGAACAATGAAAACTTCAGGGAATTCTACGAGCAACTATATCAAACTGAAAATGAAGGGAAAGAAGACAAAATAGATGAATTTCTAACTAAAATTGAACTACCGAAATTACAAACAGAGGAGCAAAATAAATTAATAAAACCATTTGAAATAGAAGAATTACAGGAGATATTAAAAAATATACTGAACAATAAAACACCAGGAGAGGATGGATTCCCAATAGAATTCTATAAAACATTTAAAGACTTATTAATTCCTCCCCTCCTGGAAGTAATCAACCAGATTGATAAAACACAAAGAATACCAGATTCATGTAAAACAGCAATAATTACAGTAATACCAATACAGTAAGATCCACTTGCACCAGCATCATATAGACCAATATCTCTACTTAACACAGATTATAAGATAATAGCTAAACTATTAGCAAACAGATTGGCCGACTATGTACCAAAAATAGTAAATCTAGACCAAACTGAATTTATTAAAAAAAGACGAACAACAGACAATATCTGTAAATTTATTAACTTAATTCATGCAGTAGAAGGAAATAAAACTCCAACAGTAGCGGTTGCTTTAGACGCAGAGAAGGCCTTTGACAGATTAGAATGGAATTATTTATTCAAAGTACTATAAAAATTCAGCCTACCAGAGAAATATATTAATTGGATTAAAGCATTATATAAGGGGCCATTGGCAAAAATGACAGTAAATGGATATATATCAAAACAATTTAACTTAAGCAGATCAACAAGGCAGGGATGTCCACTATCTCCCTCACTGTTCGCGTTAGCTATAGAACCACTAGCAGAACTGATAAGAACAGAAAATAAAATAAGAGGGATAAAAATAAAAGAGAACAAATATAAAATTAGTCTATTTGCAGATGACATTATAATATACTTAACAGAACCAGAAATATCAATAAAAGAATTACATAGGAAATTGAAGGAATATGGAGAAGTATCGGGGTACAAGATCAACACAAATAAAAGTGAAGCAATGCCAATGAATAATGCGGATTTCACAAAGTTTAAGAAAGAATCGCCATTTAGATGGCAAACACAAGCAATGCGATACCTAGGTATACAACTAAATAAAAACCTCGGCCATCTATATAAACTCAATTACCATCCATTAATGAAAAAATTACAAGATGACTTAGAGCATTGGAAAAACTAACACTGATAGGAAGGATAAACTGTATTAAAATGAATATTTTCCCAAGGATACAATACCTATTTCAATCATTACCAATACACCTAACAGAGAAATTCTTCAAGGAGTTAAAGAAAATAATAAGGAAATTCTTATGGAAAGGGGGAGACCGAGGATAGCACTAGATAAATTAACAGAATGGTACAAACAAGGAGGCTTACAACTACCAAACTTTAAGAATTATTATAGAGCCGCACAATTAAGATACCTATCAGATTTTTATCAAACAAGGGAAAAACCAGATTGGACCAGATTAGAACTAGATAAAATAGGGGAGAAGATACCTGAACATATAGTATATAAATGGGATGAAAAATTGGTGCAACGTAGGAATTCACCGGTATTGCATCATCTGCTCAACATTTGGAAGAAGATTCATGTAGAAATGAATAAAACAAATTACCAACTACCAAAACTAATATTGACGCAAAATCAGCTTATCCCTTTCACAATAGATAACCTTTCCTTTAGAGAATGGGAGAGAAAAAGGATCAAAAGAATAGAAAATTGTTTTTCGGGAAATAAATTATTATCCTTTGAACAAATGAAGGATTAATATAATATAACTCACGATACAATGTTTGCATACTACCAACTGAAAACCTACTTGAAGGACAAATTGGGAAACAGTCTGAGGTTACCAGAAGGAAGCAATTTTGAATATGTGATTACAGACACAATGATAACTAAAAAATTTGTAACAAACATGTACATCAAACTGCAAGAAAAGGAAAACGAGGAAACAAACAGTAAACCTAAACAAAAATGGGAACAAGATCTAAACATAAAGATAAAGAATGAAACATGGGAGAAGTTATGCTCTGGAACTATGAGAAATACAATAAACACTAGGTTACGCATGATACAATATAACTGGATACACAGGCTATATACATCACACCTCAAAAGTTAAATAAATGGGACCCAACAGTATCAGACAGATGTTTTCGTTGTAAAAAGGAAATGGGAACAACAATTCATGCAATTTGGACATGTGAGAAAGTGGAAAAATTTTGGGAAGATCTAAACCAGATATTAAATAAAATCACAAAAAGCAATATGCCAAAAAACCCAGAGATCTTCCTCCTAAGTAATATAAGAAACAAAGAATTTGGACTCGATTTGGATGGAGCACAAAAAAGATTTGTTATGATAGCCCTAGCTGTAGCAAAAAAATGTATTATGTCAACCTGGAAATTAGAAGACAACTTGAGAATACAACAATGGTATATAGAAATGAATAAATGTAATCCATTAGAAAAAATAACATATAATTTAAGAAATAACATTACAATATTCGAAAAATATGGGAGCCATACAAGAAACACAATAGAGAAATCCTACCATGGATTTCCACCACCTAAAATGACAGAAGGAGAAGATAACGAAAAGAACTGACTCAGAAAAATTTCTTGTTTATTTTTATTAAGTGACAACATTGTTTAACGGGTTTAATGTATCTTATAGATTGAACTTCAAATAAATGGGGAAGGGAGTGAGGGAGGGAGGGAGGGAAGGGAGGGGGGAAAAGGGGGAGAAAACGACACTGTATATAGTTAAGAAGAAAAATGTCTGTCTGTATGTATCTTGGTCAATATGGTTTATAGTGTGAAAAATAAAAAAATTTAAAAAAATATACACAATGGCATTTTCTCCCTTTTTCCTCCCCTACCCTCCCTCCCCCTTCCCAACCCCTCCAAAAACAATATATATTCAACATATACAATACAATAAAACCATTAAACAATGTCATCACACAATGAAAAATAAACAAGAAAAATGTGTCATCTACTTTTACACACTGGATAAAGTTGTTTTGTCTTCTTATCATTTTAGGGGGTGGAGGTCCGAGGCAAGCCCTCCCTGTTATGTTCCATGTACAGTTCCCAAATTTGTTCAAATAATGTGACTTTATTTTTTAAATTATATGTTATTTTTTCCAATGGAATACACTTATTCATTTCCATGTATCATTGCTGTACTCTCAGGCTCTCTTCTGATTTACAAGTTGACATTATACATTTTTTTGCTACAGTTAAGGCTATCATAATAAATCTTTTTTGCACTTTATACAATTTGAGGCCTAATTCCTTACTTCTTATATTACTTAGAAGAAAGATCTTTGGATTTTTTGGTATGTTGCTTTATGTGATTTTATTTAATACATGATTTAGATCTTCCCAAAACTTTCTCACTTTCTCACATGCCCAAATTGCATGTACTTTTGTTTCCATTTCCTTCTTACGGCAAAAACATCTATCTGGTAATCTTGGATCCTATTTATTTAACTTTTGGGGCGTGATATATATCCTATGTAACCAATTATACTGTATCATGCGTAACCTTGTGTTTATTATATTCTTCATAGTTCCAGAGCAAAACTTTTCCCATATTTCATTTTGTATCTTTATGTTTAAATCCTTTTTCCACTTTTGTTTGGGTTTATAGCTTATTTCATCATTTTCCTTATCTTGCAACTTGATGTACATGTTCGTTATAAATTTTTTAGTTATCATTGTGTCTGTAATCACATATTCAAAGCTGCTTCCTTCTGGTAATCTCAGTCTGTTTCCCAATTTATCCTTTAAATAAGCTTTCAGTTGATGATATGCAAACATTGTACCGTGAGTTATTCCATATTTGTACTTCAACTGTTCAAATGTTAATAAATTATTTCCCAAAAAACAATTTTCTATTCTTTTAATTCCTTTTCTCTCCCATTCTCTAAAGGAAAGATTATCTATTATAAAAGGGATTAGCTGATTTTGCTTCAATAATAATTTTGGTATTTGCAATTTGTTCTTTTTGTCCTATCTAAGTGAATCTTCTTCCATATATTGAGTAAATGATGCAATACTGGTGATCTTTTACATTGCACCAGTTTTTCATCCCACTTATAAAGTATATATTCCAGTTCCTCCTCCCCTATTTTATCTAGTTCTATCTTAGTCCAGTCTGTTTGATAAAAATCTGATAAATACCTTAATTGTGCTGCTCTATAATAATTTTTTAAGTTTGGTAGCTGCAAATCACCTTGGTTGTACCTCACTGATAATTTATCTATCACTATCCTCGGTTTCCCCCCCCCTTTCCACAAAAATTTCCTTATTATTCTCTTTAGTTCCTTAAAGAATTTCTCTATTAAGGGAATTGGTAACGTTTGAAATAAATATTGTATCCTTGGGAAGACATTCATTTTAATGCAATTTACCCTCCCTATCATCGTTAGCTGTAATTCTTTCCAATGTTCTAAGTCTTCCTGCAATTTCTTTATTAGTGGCTGATAATTTAGTTTGTCCAGGTGGCTTAAGTTATTATCTAACCTGATCCCTAGGTATCGGATTGTTTGTGTTTGCCATTTAAATGGTGATTCTTTTTTTAAATTCTGTATAATCTGCATTACTCATTGACATCACTTCACTTTTATTGCGTTGATCTTCTACCCTGATATTTCTCCATATTCCTTCAATTTCTTATGTAATTCTTTTATTGATACCTCTGGTTCTGTTTGGTATACTATGATGTCATCTGCAAATAAACTGATTTTATACTCCTTCTCCTTTATTTTTATCCCTTTTATTTTATTTTCTGTTCTTATCAGTTCTGGCAAAGGTACTATTGCTAAAGCGAACAGTGAGGGAGATAGTGGACATCCCTGCCTAGTTGACCTACTTAATTTAAATTGGTTTGATATATATCCATTTACTGTTACCTTTGCCAATGGTCCATTATACAATGCTTTAATCCAATTAATATATTTTTCTGGTAGATTGAACCTTTGTAATACTTTAAATAAATAATTCCATTCTGTCAAAGGCTTTTTCTGCATCTAAAGCAACAGCCACCCACGGTTTCTTATTTCCTTGAACTGCATGAATTAGATTAATAAGTTTACAGACATTATCCGCTGTTCGTCTTTTCTTAATAACACTAGTTTGATCTTGTTTTACTATTTTTGGTACACAATCGGCCAAGCTGTTTGCTAATCATTTTCATATTATCTTATAATCTGAATTAAGTAGAGATATACGATGGTGTTAGTGGATCCTTCCCCATCTTTGGTATTACTGTAATTATTGCTGTCTTACATGAATCTGGTAAGTTTTGTGTTTCTTCTATCTGGTTCATTACTTCCAGGAGAGGAGGAATTAATAACTCTTTAAATGTTTTATAGAATTCTATTGGGAATCCATCCTCTCCAGGCGTTTTATTGTTCGGCAGCTTTTTTAATATATCCTGTACTTCCTCTATTTCAAATGGTTTTATTAGTTTGTTTTGTTCCCTTTCTTGCAATTTCAGGAGTTCAATTTTAGCTAAACACTCTTCTATTTTATCATCTGTCCCCTCATTCTCAGTTTAGTATAACTGTTCATAAAATTCTTAAAGTTCTCATTAATCTCTGTTGGGTTACATGTAATTTGTTTGTCCTTTTTCCTTGATGGCAATACAGTTCTTTTAGCTTGTTCTGTTTTAAGTTGCCAGGCTAATATTTTATGTGTTTTTTTTCCCCAGTTCGTAATACTTTTGCTTTCTTTTTATTATGTTCTTCTCCACCTTATACGTTTGTAATGTTTCATATTTTATTTTTTTTGTCTGCCAATTCTCTCCTTTTTGTTATATCATCCCTTTTTACTAGTTCTTTTTCTGTACTTACTATCTCCCTTTCCAACTGCTCTATTTCCCAATTGTAGTCCTTTTTTATCTTAGTTACATAACTTATTATCTGCCCTCTAATGAAGGCTTTCATTGCATCCCATATACAAATTTGTCTTTCACTGATTCCGTATTTATTTCAAAGTACATTTTAATTTGGTGTTCAATAAACTCTCTAAATTCCTGTCTTTTAAGTAGCATAGAGTTTAACCTCTATCTATATGTTCTTGGTGGGATGTCCTCCAGTTCAATTGCTAATAACAGGGGTGAACAATCTGATAACAATCTAGATTTATATTCAATTTTCCTAACTCTCCCTTGAATATGGGCCAACAACAAAAACAAATCAATCCTTGAGTATGTTTTATGCCTACTCGAATAATATGAGTATTCCTTCTCCCTTGGGTGCTGCCTCCTCCATATATCCATAAGTTTCATTTCCTGCATTGATTTAACCATAAATTTGGCCACTTTATTCTTTTTACTAGTCTTTTGTCCAGTTTTATCCAACATTGGATCCAAATTAAGGTTAAAATCCCCTCCTATCAATATATTTCATTGTGTACCTACAATCTTCAAAAAAATATCCTGCATAAACTTTTGATTTACACCTCTTACTTTTGAATTATATGATGCTGCCGCTACATGCCCTAGCCAGTCTCTCTTTAATTTGTTATGTTCCGCTTCAGATAGATGCATTTCCTGCACAAATGCTATGTCTATTTTTTTCTTTTTTCAATAAATTTAATAGCCTCTTCCTTTTAATTTGGTTATGTATTCCATTAATATTTATAGTCATATAATTCAACGCGGCCATCTCATACCCTGTTTACACCTCATTTCTGCTTCCTCACCACCACCATCCCCCTTTTCCCCATTTTCATCTCTCAGTTTTCCCTTTTTAAACTCAATGTATGACAACACATTTAAAACATAAAATACTTCAACAACTCCCACATCCAATATTCCCTTAACCCCAAGTACCCCCTCTCTGAATTGCCCCTTATCCCTTGTCGGGCAACCACAACTCCCCTCTCCATTTGGATTGCGATCCTGCTCACAAGCATCAACTGATTTCGCAGTGATGGTTTGTGTTTGCCATTTAAATGGTGATTCTTTTTTAAATTCTGTATAGTCCGCGTACTCATTGGCATCACTTCACTTTTAATTACATTGATCTTGTACCCCAATATTTCTCTATATTCCTTCAATTTCTTATGTAATTCTTTTATTGATATTTCTGATTCTGTTAAGTATACTATGATGTCATCTGCAAATATGCTGATTTTATACTCCTTCTCCTTTACTTTTATCCCTTTTATTTTCTATTCTTATCAGTTCTGCCAAAGGTTCTATTGCTAAGGCGAACAATGAGGGGGATAGTGGACATCCCTGTCTAGTTGACCTAATTTAAAGGGATTCGATACATATCCATTTACTGTTACCTTCGCCAACAGTCCATTATACAATGCTTTAATCCAATTTATACTTTTTTCTGGTAGATTTAATTTCTGTAATAATTTAAATAAGTAATTGCACTCTACTCTGTCAAAGGCTTTTTCTGCATCTAGAGCAACAGCCACTGTTGGTTTCTTATTTCCTTGAACTGCGTGAATTAAATTAATAAGTTTCCAGACATTGTACACTGTTCGTCTTTTCTTAATAAATCCAGTTTGAGCTTAGGTATATTTTAGGTACACAATCGGCCAATCTGTTTGCTAATAATTTCGCTATTATCTTATAGTCTGAGTTAAGTAGAGATATTGGTCTATATGATGCTGGTGTTAGTAGATCTTTTCCCTTCTTTGGTATTACTATAATTATTGGTGTCTTATATGAATGAGACATATAAGGCAATCGAACAACTGAAAAGTGGCAAAGCAGCAGGTATGGATGGAATCCCCCCAGAAGTCTGGAAGGCTGGCGGCAAAACTCTGCATGCCAAACTGCATGAGTTTTTCAAGCTTTGTTGGGACCAAGGTAAACTGCCTCAGGATCTTCGTGATGCCACCATCATCACCCTGTACAAAAACAAAGGCGAGAAATCAGACTGCTCAAACTACAGGGGAATCACATTGCTCTCCATTGCAGGCAAAATCTTCGCTAGGATTCTACTAAATAGAATAATACCTAGTGTCGCCGAGAATATTCTCCCAGAATCACAGTGCGGCTTTCGCGCAAACAGAGGAACCACTGACATGGTCTTTGCCCTCAGACAGCTCCAAGAAAAGTGCAGAGAACAAAACAAAGGACTCTACATCACCTTTGTTGACCTCACCAAAGCCTTCGACACCGTGAGCAGGAAAGGGCTTTGGCAAATACTAGAGCGCATCGGATGTCCCCCAAAGTTCCTCAACATGATTATCCAACTGCACGAAAACCAACAAGGTCGGGTCAGATACAGCAATGAGCTCTCTGAACCCTTCTCCATTAACAATGGCGTGAAGCAAGGCTGTGTTCTCGCACCAACCCTCTTTTCAATCTTCTTCAGCATGATGCTGAACCAAGCCATGAAAGACCCCAACAATGAAGACGCTGTTTACATCCGGTACCGCACGGATGGCAGTCTCTTCAATCTGAGGCGCCTGCAAGCTCACACCAAGACACAAGAGAAACTTGTCCGTGAACTACTCTTTGCAGATGATGCCGCTTTAGTTGCCCATACAGAGCCAGCTCTTCAGCGCTTGACGTCCTGCTTTGCGGAAACTGCCAAAATGTTTGGCCTGGAAGTCAGCCTGAAGAAAACTGAGGTCCTCCAGCAGCCAGCTCCCCACCATGACTACCAGCTCCCCCACATCTCCATCGGGCACACAAAACTCAAAACGGTCGACCAGTTTACCTATCTCGGCTGCACCATTTCATCAGATGCAAGGATCGACAATGAGATAGACAACAGACTCGCCAAGGCAAATAGCGCCTTTGGAAGACTACACAAAAGAGTCTGGAAAAACAACCAACTGAAAAACCTCACAAAGATAAGCGTATACAGAGCCGTTGTCATACCCACACTCCTGTTCGGCTCCGAATCATGGGTCCTCTACCGGCACCACCTACGGCTCCTAGAACGCTTCCACCAGCGTTGTCTCCGCTCCATCCTCAACATCCATTGGAGCGCTTACACCCCTAACGTCGAAGTACTCGAGATGGCAGAGGTCGACAGCATCGAGTCCACGCTGCTGAAGATCCAGCTGCGCTGGATGGGTCATGTCTCCAGAATGGAGGACCATCGCCTTCCCAAGATCGTGTTATATGGCGAGCTCTCCACTGGCCACCATGACAGAGGTGCACCAAAGAAAAGGTACAAGGACTGCCTAAAGAAATCTCTTGGTGCCTGCCACATTGACCACCGCCAGTGGGCTGATAACGTCTCAAACCGTGCATCTTGGCGCCTCACAGTTTGGCGGGCAGCAACCTCCTTTGAAGAAGACCGCAGAGCCCACCTCACTGACAAAAGGCAAAGGAGGAAAAACCCAACACCCAACCCCAACCAACCAATTTTCCCTTGCAACCGCTGCAATCATGTCTGCCTGTCCCGCATCGGACTTGTCAGCCACAAATGAGCCTGCAGCTGACGTGGACTTTTTACCCCCTCCATAAATCTTCGTCCGCGAAGCCAAGCCAAAGAACATGAATCTAGTAAGTTTTGTGTTTCTTCTATTTGGTTCATTACTTCCATGAGAGGAGGAATTAATAACTCTTTAAATGTTTTATAGAATTCTATTGGGAATCCATCCTCTCCAGGCGTTTTATTGTTCGGCAGCTTTTTTAATATATCCTGTACTTCCTCTATTTGAAATAGTTTTATCAGTTTGTTTTGTTCCTCTTCTTGCAATTTTGGCAGTTCAATTTTAGCTAAAAATTCCTCTATTTTATCATCTTTCCCTTCGTTCTCAGTTTGATACAATTGTTCATAAAATTCTTTAAAATTTTTATTAATCTCTGTTGGATTATATGTAATTTGTTAGGGTTAGTTTTTACTAGTTCTTTTTCTGTACTTACAATCTCCCTTTCCAACTGCTCTATTTCCCAATTGTAGTCCTTTTTAATCTTAGTTACATAACTTATTATCTGCCCTCTATTGAAGGCTTTCATTGCATCCCCTAATATTAGTCTTTCACTGATCCTATGTTTATTTCAAAATATGTTTTATTTGGCATTCAATAAACTCCCTAAATTCCTGTCTTTTATGTAGCATGGAGTTTAACATCTATCTATATGTTCTTGGTGGGATGTCCTCCAGTTCTATTGCTAATAACGGGGTGAATGATCAGATAGTAATCAAGCTTTATATTCAGTTTTCCTGGCTCTCCCTTGAATATGGGCTGACAACAAAAACATATCAATCCTTTTTTTTTCTCCCCCTTACTTCCCTTTTATTTCCCTTCTTTAGTTCTTACTTATTTTTACATCTTTATATGTAGTTTGTCATCGTTCTTCGTTCTTGTTACATCTCTTCATCTCTCCTTCTGTCCTGCAGCCGTTCTGCAAATTTTCTTGCTTCATCCGGATCCAAGAACAGTCTGTTTTGCTCCACCGGGATAACTATTTTAAGCACACCTGGATATCTTAACATAAATTTATAGTCTTTTTTCCATAGGATCGATTTTACTGTGTTAAACTCCTTCCTCTTCTTTAGGAGTTCAAAACTTATGTCTGGGTAAAAAAATATTTTTTGACCCTTGTATTCCAATGGTTTTTTTGTCTTCTCTAATTTTATTCCTTGCCCTCTCCAGTATATTTTCTCTTGTCGTGTATCTCAGAAATTTTACTAAAACTGATCTTGGTTTTTGTTGTGACTGTGGTTTCGGGGCTAGTGTTCAGTGTGCTCTTTCTATTTCCATTCCTTCCTGTATTTCTGGCATTCCCAGAACTTTTATAAATTCTTTCATATTTTTGCCTTCTTCATCTTCCTTTAGGCCCACTATCTTTATGTTGTTTCGCTTACTATAATTTTCCATTATATCCATTTTCTGAGCTAAAAAATCTGTCATGACCACCTCTATTCTACTCACTTTTTCTTCTGTACTTTTCATTTTTCTTTTCATTTCACTAAATTCTAATGTCAACCATTCTTTTAATGCTCTCATTTGTTCTTGAAATTTTTTAAATCAATATACTGTCCATCTATTTTACCTTCTATTCCTCTGTGCAGAGCTTGGTCTTCTTCTTCTGTGCCTGCTATTGGGTTTGTGTCTTCTACTTCTCTTTGTATCTGTGTCTCTTCTGACTTTCTTGTTGAGTTTCTTGCCTCAGTTTTTTGGGTGTTTTTTTCCATAGCTTCTTGTTTTTAATCACTGTTGGGCTTCCTGTTGCTGTTTTTCTTTCCTATCACTTCCTTTTCTGTCGCTTTTCTCTTCTTCCAGCTGAGAGCCCTCCTGTCGAGCATCTCTCAGCTGGTTGCACTGTGTAAGTTCATTCCTCAGCTGGGCCCCCCTCCCATTGCTGTTTTCTTTTTCCTTAATGTGCGCATTGCACACTTCTGTTTGGCTCAGAGAGCAATTTTTGCAGTCCCACGGTCGAGAGGTCATGACCCTGCAGGGTCGCCACTAACCTCGGGGAGCGGGCTCCTCTCTCCATGACAGCTCCATGCCTCTTCATGCAGGTATGGGTTTCTCCTTTAGCTTCCGGCATCTTTTCTTTTTTTCCCGTTGTTTTTGCTTTTTCCTTCTTGGGTGCCATTTTCTTTCTTTTCTCCACACCTTTATCTTTTATTTGTTGTGCTTTGTGTTTCTTGAACTTTGTGGTTTCTTTACTTTATTTCTTCTTTTCTAGAGAGGGCTGGTATTCTCCTACCGGCCACTACTCCATCACGTGACTCCTCTTAAACATATCAATCCTTGAGTAAGTTTTGTCCCTACTTGAATAATATGAAAATTCCTTCTCTCTTGGGTGTGGCCTCCTCCATATATCCATAAATTTCATTTCCTGCATTGATTCCTCTATTTTATCATCTTTCCCTTCGTTCTCAGTTTGATACAATTGTTCATAAAATTCTTTAAAATTTGGCCACTTTATTCTTTTTACTTGTCTTTTGTCCAGTTTTATCCAACATTAGGTCCAAATTAAGGTTAAAATCCCCTCCTATCAATATATTCCCCTGCGTATCTACAATCCTCAAAAAAATATCCTGCGTAAACTTTTGATCCTCCTCATTAGGCCCATATATATTGAGCAAATTCAAAAATTCTGAGTATATCTGACACTTTATCATTGCATACCTCCCTGCCGGATCTATTATTTCCTCCTCTATTTTGAATGGTACATTTTTGTTAACTAGTATGGCTACACCTCTAGATTTTGAATTATAGGATGCTGCCGTTACGTGTCGTACCCAGTCTCCCTTTAGTTTGTTATGTTCCGCTTCAGTTAGATGCATTTCCTGCACAAATGCTATGTCTATTTTTTTTCTTCAATAAATGTAGTAGCCTCTTCCTTTTAATTTGGTTATGTACTCCATTAATGTTTATAGTCATATAGTTCAACATGGCCATCTTATATCTTGCATACATCTCTTTTCCATCTCTTCACCACCTCCATCCCCCTTTTCCCCATTTTCATCTCTTAGTTTTCTCTTATTACACTTAATATACGACAACACATTTAAGACATAAAGTACCCCTGCAGTTCCCACATCCACTAATACCTTAACCCCAAAATTCCCCCCTCTCTCTGAGTTGCCCCATACCCCTTGCCTGGCAACCACAGTTCCCCTTTTCATTTGGGTTCTGATCTTGTTCGCAGCGTCAACTGGTTTTGCAATGACGGTTATTCCCCCTCCATCCAGTCCTCTCCAGAAAACATTTTTTAAAACACATATAACAAAGCTCTCTCTCTCTTCTTTTTTCCCCCATTTACTCCCTTCCTTCCCTTCTCTTTTCCCTCTTTAGTTCTTTACATCTACATGGTTTTTACATCTTTATATATACTTTATCGCCATTTGTCATTCTTGTTACATCCCTTCATCTCTTCTGTCCTGCAAACATTCTGCGAATTCTTGCACTTTCTCTGGATCCGAGAACAGTCTGTTTTGCTCCACGGGTATAAATATTTTAAGCACGGCTGGATGTCTTAATACGAATTTATAACCTATCTTCTCTAACTTTATTCTTTGCCTGCTCCAGTATATTTTCTCTTGTCGTGTATCTCAAAAATTTGACTAAGATGGAACTTGGTTTTTGATGTGCCTGTGGTTTCAAAGCTAGTGTTCTGTGTGTCCTTTCTATTTCCATTCCTTCCTGCATTTCTGTCATTCCCAGGACCTTTGGGATCCATCCTTTTACAAATTCCTTCATGTCCGTGCCTTCTTCACCCTCTTTCAACCCCATTATATTTATGTTGTTTTGCCTACTATAATTTTCCAACATATCAATTTTCTGAGATAACAACTCTTACGTCTCTTTAATTTTTTGTCACATTCTTCCAATTTTCCTCTTAAGTCATTTACTTCCATTTCTACAGCCATTTCCCACTCTTCCACACTCTCTACTCTTTTCTCTATTTCTGTCATGACCAGTTCTGACCTTTGCATTTTATCTTCTGTTCTTTTCATGTTTTTTAATTGCATTAAACTCTAATGATGTCCATTCTTTTCATGATCTCATTTGTTCTTCAAAAAAGACTTTATCTATATTCTGTTCATCATTTTTACCTTCTCTTTGTCCATCAGTTTTACCTTCTATTTCTCTGTGAAGATCTTGGTCGTCTTCTTCCTCTTCTTCTGTGTCTGTACCTGTGTTTGTGTCTTCTTCTCTTCTTTGAGTCTGTGTCTCTTCTGTTTATCCTGATGAGCTGCTTGTATCTCTTTGTCGGGCCTCTTCTTGCTGGACCTCTTGTTGCTGTTCCTCCCCTCTTGGGCTGCTCGTCTGTTGTGCTTCTTGATGTTGGTCTTCTTGTCGATCTTCCCTCTGTCTGTCTTCCACGTCTGTTTCATCACACCCTCTTCTGCTGTCTTCCTCATCCTCCAGCTGAGCACCCTGGTGTCGGGCGTCTCTCAGCTGCTCGCTTTGTGATAGTCCACTCCTCTGCTGAGCCCCCCCCCCCCCCCCCGCTGGTGTCCTCTTTCTCCTTTGATTGCACACTTTTGTTTGGCTCTGAAAGCCATTTTTGTAGTGCACCGGCTGGTGGGTCGCAACTCTGTAGGGCAGGTACTGACCTTGAGGGTCAGGCACTCCTCACCACCACAGCGTCCTGTTCCTTCCTGCAGGAAAGGCCTTCTCCCTTCTTCTCCAGCGACTTTTTTACTTCTTCTTTCCAGCTGTTCTTACTTTCTCCTTCTTGGAAGCCATCTTCTTCTCTGTATCTTTATCTTCTATTTCTTGTACTCTATTTCTGTTATGCTTTGCTTTTCCCTAACTATTTTTTCTATTTTCCCGACTGGCCACTACTCCATCACGTGACTCCTCTCAGCCCTCCCAATTTTGTGCCAGCTCCCCTTCTCGCTTCAGTCTGTGTACAGACCTGAATCGCTAACTGGCCATCTATCTTCACAGACACTGCCTTACCTGCTGAGTTCCTCCAGCTTCATTTTTTATTCCTTGTTCTGGTGGTCTGTCACCTCAAGGCAGAATGGGCTCACCGGGCGAAACAACCTCCTGCTCCCAATTTGTTCTATGTTAGGGAAAACCTGCTCTAAATCACCATCCACCCCAACAAGTTAATGCTTGATTCCAGGAAGGCCCCCTCCAACTTTCAAGAACAATGACAAAAATGAACCCCACATTACAAATCAAATGGAAACATACCAGGAGGAAGAGACACTGTCAATTTCAAACACTATTCGATAAAGATGACAGCTGTGCCAAGGGCAGCAACAATACATGTCGACGCGCATCCGGTGGTGAGTGGAGGGTAGGGGGTTCAGTGGAGGGGAGGGGGTTCAGTGGAGAGGAGGGTTCAATGGTGAGTGGAGGTGAGGAGGTTCAGTGAAAAGAGATGGGGTGGGTTTGGTTGGACCACCTTATGTCTCAGACAGTGTTGTCTAATTGTTCAATCCTGATGAGGGGAATCAGTCCTTAGCATCTGTTTGGCCTTGTACAGAACAAAGGCCACTCTTCTGCCTCTCACCCCAGAGGGACTCAGTTCATCCTTGTGCCATTCAGAGGGTTAGTATTGGGGGGGGTGTCAGGTGTTGAGAGTTGGGATTAGACTTGGGTTAGTTGAGGGATCAGGGTTAAGGAAAAGGTTATCCACCCTCTCATTTCAACTGAATCCCCACAGACCTGACAACATCCTGTGTCATAACAAGCCCTGACCACCCAAATACCCAAATTCACCTTCCAATTTTGTGAAGGATGCAGAATATTAGTTGTATCTTTTTATGATAATTGTGGTGAAGAAACCATCACAGACTTTGCCTGTAAGCTGGGAGAGAGAGTGACCAAGGACATTCCAGACAGGAATCAGTTCTCACCTCCTCTGCTGAGCCATATCCTAATGCCTGCCTCATCTCTAAAACAATAGTGCTAATTTACTACTACCTGTAGCTGCTTTCAGGTGCATTCTCCGCCAAGAATGAGCCTGCAGAAGCGGAAACAGCCCTGTGGAATGGTTTTTCAGGTGGCAGCGCTGAAAGGGACAGCTGCAGGAGAGGCGCATTGGAGTGCACTCCAACTCCTGTCAGTGCAGGACGTCAGGGCAGGGGTGGCTATCAGACAGCAGGGGTGGGAGGGGGGCTGACGGGCAGTGGGGCTGACGGGCAGTGGGGAGGGGGCTGTCGGGCGCGGGGATTTGGGTCACCGGCTGATTGTCATCAGGTGGCTGCATTCAGGTCCCTCGGGGGATTGCTCAGGTCCAGAGATTATACCTCCCGGAGGAAGATTGGTGAGTGCTCCTCCGAGCCGCATCAGCACCTTTCAAAAGGCCTCCCGACAGCTGCATTCGGGTAGAATATGCGGCTTTACCGGGGTATTCTTGCCATCTGAAAGAAGCTCATGAGACCTGATGCAAAGGCTGCAATAAGCCTCCAGCACCACTCAGTCCCTGAATGGCAGTTTCTGCTTTGAAGTGTTGGCCGCCATTGTCGACTTCAAGAATTTAAGATCAGGATGAAACTAGACATTTACATGTGTAAATTGGAAACCAGAAATCAGGCAGGCAGAGACTCAATACTGATGTGTACTGTGAACAATCCTTCCAGACTTCTGTTGATTTTTTTGTATACCAGAAGGATTTTTTTGTATACCAGAAGGATATTCCTTCTGAGATTAAATGACCAACAACAAATCCTTTTCATGTCTTTAGGAAGAGGATATTCAAAATGTAAAGCATAAGCAGTAGCAATACCTTCCAAGAAATGTTATCCGATTTGTTTGCAGAAAAATGCCTTAAATGTTGTACCCTGTGACTGTGTTCTTTAGCTGAGGTTTAAACAGAATTAGTAAGGTGATTCTGTCTACCACCACTGGTACCCCTCATTCCTGCTGGTGTGAATCAATAAAGACCGTATTGTGGGCTCTGTGGTTTGTTACTGAACCTTTTTTGAACCCTGACAGGAGCTTGACTTTAACAAGGGTGAGAAAAAAACACTCAAACTCCTTACACGGTGACAGATTGGAACCTGGGTCACTGTCACTAAGAAGATTCTTCCATATATGCCAAGATCAAAATTCAATTGATTGTCATGTTATAAAGTGCAATATTACAGAAAATTCACTTCATTCAGGCATAAGGAAGAGATACATTAGCAGCAAGTTAAATGAAGTGCTTCTTGAAGTCAAGAGCAAAAGAGAATTCGCCGAATCCCCCGCAGCCCCCAAACCCAGCCCTTGCCCACAAGCAGTCAGCCCCTACCTCCTCCCAAAATCCAGCCCAAACCATCAAATGAAGTCGCCTTGTTTAAAAAAGGTCATGGGAAGAATCCTGGGAATTATAGGATCCATGAGCATTTGGAGAAGTACAGACTACTCAAGGACAGTCAGCACAGCTCTGTGAAGGGGAAGTCATGCCTCATGAGTCTAATTGAGTTTTTTGTTTGAGGGGGGTAACAAAGGAAATGAATGATGGTCGGGTGGTAGATGTGGTCTACATGGACTTTAGCAAGAATTTGACGAAACTCATCCAGAAAGACATTTGGCAAGGGATCAGGGTCACTTTGGCTGTGGATAGAAAATGGTCTTGTAGGAAGAAAGCAGAGAGCAGTGGAAGGGCCACAGGGATCTGTTCTGGGACCCCTGCTCTTGGTGAGTTTTAGAAATGACCTGGATGAAGAGGCAGGAAGGATGGGGCAATAAGCCTGCAGATGATGCAAAGGTTGGAGGAGTTGTGGATGGAGCTGAAGGTTGTCGAAGGTTACAAGAGGATAGAGACAGGATGCAGAGTTGGGCAGAAATGTAGCAGATGGGCTTCAATCTGGCTAAGTGTGAGGTGAGGCAGTTTGGAAGGACAAACCAGAAGGCTGAGTTCAGGGTTAATAGTCGGTTACTTAAGAGTGTGGATGAACCTTGGGGTTCAAATCCAAACATCCCTCAAGGTTGCCACACAGGTTGATAGGATATTTAAGAAAGCCAATGGGACGCTGGGCTTCATTAACTTTTTTACATGCCACATGGTCGTGTGTGAAAATGAGGCCATTTTTGGCAAGAAAGCGCAGAAAAATTAACCTCGGTGACAGGATTGACCTCCACGGGCGATCCAGAGCAATATCTATGAGGTAATTTCATGGAAATAAGCAACAATTTGACCAAATATAATTTATAAAAATAGTATTGGCTGCAGCAAAAAAATGTATCACAATCACTTGGACGCCAACTCCCCTCTACTTATAGCACAATGGACAGCGGAAACGCACAGCTGAGTACCTATGAAAAAAAAATCACATAAACATGACCCTTTTGTAAAGGTCTGGCAGCCATAGAGGCTTGAAAATGAAAGGGTCGAAACAGAGGGGTGGAAACAGAGGGGTCTAAACAGAGGGATGGAAACAGAGGGATGGAAATAGAGGGGTCGATACAGAGGGGTCATAACAGAGGGGTCAAAAAAGAAGGGTGGAACCATAGGGGTCAAAACAGAGGGGTGGAAACAGAGGGATGGAATGTTTGGGAGAAAGTAGCAAACTCTGGTATTCCGAGATGGAGAGTGACTCAAACTACTTGTGTGTCAACATCTCCAAGGATATGTCCTGGAGCCTCCATGTTGATGCAATCACAAAGAAGGCTTCCCAGTGGCCATACTTTGTGAGGTGGCTGAGGAGATTCAGAATGTCACCAAAGACCCTCATAAACTTCTACAGGTGTACCGTGGAGAGCATCCTGGCTGATTACATCACTCCCTGGTACAGCGGCATCAACTCACAGAAGAATAAACTCCAGCAGGTTTTTAACGCGGCCTGTGACATCACAGATACCAGACTTCACTCCATCGAGGACATCAACATGAGGCAGAATCTTAAAAAAGAAGCCTCTATCCTCAAAGGCCCCCACCATCCAGGCCAGACCCCTCTTCACTCTGCTATCATCGGAGAAAAGGTACTGGAGTCTAAAGATGAGCACTCAATGGCACAAGGATGGCTTCTTTCCCCCCCCCCCCCAGCCCACCCCCCGCACCCCACCATCAGATTCCTGAATAATCAATGAACTAAATATATTACCTTACTTTTCAAGCATTATTAGTGTTATTTTTTATATAGTAATGTCGTAAGATGGTTATAATATGAATGTTTGCACTGTGATGTTGCTGCAAAACACCGAAATGTGTCAGCTGAAGCAGGGTTTCCAACTTCTGGGACATTCCGTTTGAAGAAATGTAAAAGATTTGGCAGTTTCTCCTTCCCCTGCTTTGCTCTCTTTCCTCTTGCCCCGTTCCTCAATCTTGGGGAAAAGTCCTGCCCCAAAACATTGCCTGTCTGTTTTCCCAAGAGACAAATCCAGGGTCGAACTGTTCAAGTTTATTGTAATATGAATCCCAAAAGGAAGTGACAGGTCGTTCAGCAAGCAGACAAATAAACATCTCATTCATAGTACAACAAGACACAGTGCATGAGTGCAAAATGCAGAGTTACAGAAGGATCAGTGGATTCAGGGCAAGGCAACATAATGTGGGGGCTTGTTTGGGAACCTGATGATGGTGGAAAATAAACTGTCCTTGAACCTGGTGGTGCATGATGTCATACTAATTCTGAAGAGAGTATGACTAGGGTGGTAAATATTTGATTGTAAATATTTCTACAAACCCAGGCACCACAGAACTTCTCCAGGTCTTCGTCCCCCCAGCCACATTCAGACACTGTCTCCCCCAGGCCAAAAAAACACAAACAGTGCCCCCTTCAAAAAGGCCCCAGCAGCACCTGACCCCCCTCCAACAACCCCTCCCATACACATACAATACTCAGGACACATCAGCAACCTCCCAAGACTGACAAGGGAGAATGAATAAACTCCTTACAAACAGCACTGGATTTGAACCAGGTTTTGCTGGCACTGTACTACCAAAAGTGTGGTCCCCAGTATACAGCCAAGGCCTCCTGACCGTTTATCATTATTCCCTTGATGCCTCGTCACAAAACTCACAATCTTTGTTTTAACTCCCTCTCAGGTCTCCCTTTCTCTCTACACATTTTCCTTCTTCTTCGTCAGGCCTCCGATTGTCTCTCTCTGTATTCACCTCCATGTTTCATCTCCCATGTGTCTGCCCATTCCACCAGCCTGTCCAGAAAGTCAACATCTGGGATCAATGTCCTGGGGTATTGTGTCATTACTGTTGGGGAGGCTTAGACCACTATGGCAGGGGAACGGCATTATCTGCAGGTTGACAGATGGAAGTAAAATAGACGCAAAGCAAAAGGTAGAAAAAGGGAAGGTCAAAGTGGAGGACAGAAGAAAATCAATGAAATGGACTACAGCCGCATTGGAACTTGATTGGAAAAGGTCACTGAATGTGAGGGCAATTTATCTGAATGCCCAGAGCACTGGAAACAAGGTGTTGCCACAAATCAGTCTAAAGGGGTGTGATCTGATAGCAAATTTGGTTGGAGATCATTGAGAATGAAATATCCAGATAGATTGGAAAATCTGGGAGCTGGGAATCCTCTTGATTCAGGATGAGGTCAGGGTAATATTGAGAGATGATCTAGTTTCTAAGGAGCAGAATGTTGAATCGATTTGGGCTGAGATTAGAAATAATAAGGAGACAAAAGTTACTGGTGGGAGCAGTCCACTGGTCATCAAATAATAGCATTACAGTGGCACATGCACTAGCTGAGACATTTTAAAGCACCCTCAGGCAATTACATGCTGTTGGGTCGATAATGTCGCCATAAAGGTGCTTCGGAAGTCGAGTGATGCCAAAATCCGGTTACAGCCATTTTTTATTCACTGCCCATAAATGTGCAGGTTAGACAGGAGTCATCCGTACCAGCCAGCCCAGCAAGTAAAAAGGGGAAGTGACCCAAGAGATTTGATGCAGTTTAGATGAAAATCCTATGAACAGGTGCAGCAGGTCGACTGGGGATTAAATAAATACACAGAGTCTGGGGCTGCAAGGAGAACCCCCATCGGAACAACAATCTGGACCCTAATCACTTACCCTACTCACAAACTAGAGGGACACCTTACATTCCATCTCCACCAGACAGCAGGAATGTTATTTCCGTTCACCCCCTTTTCTGAATCATTTTCCCTCATCTGTCTTCTTTCATCCAGCTCCCCACCCCCTCTTCCCTGCTTTTTCCTGTCAGGGAGAAACTGTCTCCCCTCCCCATCACTTCTCAGCTTTTTTCTCTTCTCCCCTCCCATATGCATCCACCTAGGACCTCAGACTAGTTGGCCTGTGCTGCTTCCCCTGACCCAACCACCTGATTTTTATTTGGGTAACTGCCTCATTTTCAGCACCCCTGGGGAAGGGCTCAAGCACAAAACATTGACTACGTTTTACTTCCTATGAATGCTGTGTGACCTTCTGAGTTTCTCCAGCTCTTGTGTCCTGCTTTAGATCCCAGCATCTGCACCCCCTCATCCCCTGAAAATCCAGAGGTTGCAACATCGAGTCTCAAATTTAACCAACTGCAAACACCAAAGAGAACTTGCAAAGCTACATCTTGACCAGCAGTTAACGACGCTGATATCTCCTGGCTGGTAAAGGTAAAGGTGTAGCAGGCCGAGCAACCTCGCGGTTTAGACGGGCTGAATCGCCGCACTAGTCGGCCAGGTCAAGATGGCACAGACCCCCCCCTTCACTACCAAGGAGAAGTCTGCGGTTGACTCCACGTGTTGCCTAAGGGAACTCCCCATCTCAGGGTAGCGCAACACAGGCCAGGGAGTGACACCGTGACAGGACGACGACACTTCCGGAAGCCAGCAGACACGTCACCGGAAGTGAGCATTCCTCGGTGCACAACACGGAGAATTCAGTAAAGTCAGTTACTGGTTCACCCTTGCCACTGTGTGCACGTCTTTAGATTTAATAGTGCTGCCACAGCAGACGCTACAAAGGTTCCATTATTTTCATGCAATACTACATTTAGAATGTAACGTACATGAAACGCTTTAATTTTTGTACAGCATAAGGCAGACAGTCACCACTTTGTTCAGCGCCCCTCACAGAAATCCCGTCACAAAAGCCCAGCCATGCAGACACCAGGTCAGAGGTCACTACCACAATCACCTCAGCAGCGATGTACAAAATGCTGGAGCAACTCAGCAGGTCAGGTAATATCCATGGAAGGCAATAGATGGCAGGAACCCCACACTCAGAATAGCAGGTAAAGAGGGAGAGTGAGATGGGAAGGAGCTCAGGCTACAGAGAAAATCCCCATCAACACAAAAATCCTTCAACCTTTGGCCTCTGAAATATCAGTCCTTTGGCCCACGTGACTACCGAACAGGATGCCCAAGTCGCACATGATCCACCTCCCTCCATATTCATGGGTCTGACAAGAACCAACTACACCAGCTAGCCCATTCCTGGTGCTCATCACTCTCTGGGTAAAATATAGGCCCAAACATCTCCTTTAACTTTCCCACTTCTCTCACCCTCCCCACCCCTCACCTGAAACACACACCCATTCACGTGTGATCCTTTTACCAGAGGGAGAAAATTCTGACTGTCCATCCTGAACACTCTCTCTCCCTGTGATTCGCTGGTGTCCCCACAGACCGGAGAACTGAGAGAACACCTTGCCACATGGGGAGCAGGTGAATGAAGTCTCCACTGTCTAAATTTTCTGGTGGTCCTGTTGAGAGGACTGTGTGAATCCCTTGCTGCCAGAGACAGGCCTCTCCCTGGTATGAACCCGCTGGTGTGAACTTAGGCCGGAGGGTCGAGAGAACCCTTTCCCACACTGCAAGCAGGTTAATGGTTTCTCCCCAGTATGAACCCGCTGGTGTAAACTCAAGCCGGAAGGCCGAGTGAACCCTTTTCCGCACAAAGAGCAAGTGAATGGTTTCTCCCCAGTGTGAACCCGCTGGTGTGAACTCAAACCAGAGGGCCGAGAGAATGCTTTCCCGCACAGGGAGCAAGTGAATGGTTTTTCCCCAGTGTGTACCCGCTTGTGTGTCCGCAGGTGGGAGGCCTGAGAGAACCCTTTCCCACACAGAGAACAGATGAATGGCTTCTCCCCAGTGTGAACTCTCTGGTGTGTCAGTAGATTAGAGGATCGAGTGAATCCAATTCCACACAGGGAGCAAGTGAATGGTTTCTCCCCAGTGTGCACCCGCTGGTGTACCTGCAAATTGGAGGGCTGAGAGAAACCCTTTCCACACTGTGAGCAGGTGAACGGTTTCTCCCTAGTGTGAACCCGCTGGTGTGCCCACAGGCCAGCAGAATGAGTGAACCCCTTCCCACACAGAGAGCAGATGAATGGTCTCTCCCCAGCGTGAATTCTCCGGTGCCCCTGCAGAATGTAGAAATCAGCGAATCCCTTTCCACACTTGCTGCAAGAAAACGGTTTTTCCCCAGAATGAACGGTCTGGTGCCTCAACAGGGCATAGGAGTGAGTGAATCCCTTCCCACAAAGGGTGCAGGTGAAAGGTTTTTCCCCAGTGTGAATTTTCTTGTGTGCCTGCAGACGAGAGGGCTGAGAGAACCCCTTCCCGCAAAGGGAGCAGGTGAATGGTTTCTCCCCAGTGTGAACTCTCTGGTGCCTCAGCAGGTTGGAGGACTGAGAGAATCCCTTCCCGCACAGGGAGCAGGTGAACGGTCTCTCCCCAGTGTGAATTCTCCGATGTTGTAGCAGGTGCGAGGATCGTGAGAACCCCATCCCGCACACGGAGCAGGTGAACGGCTTCTCCCCAGTGTGAACTCTCTGGTGCCTCAGCAAGTTCGAGGGCTGGGTGAACCCCTTCCCACACACGCGGCAGGTGAACGGACTCTCCCCAGGGGGAACACACCCGTGCTCCTCCAGGTCCTCGGAGGTTTGAACACAGTCAGAGCTACCCCTAGCAGGTACACACTGGTGTTGCAGCAGTGCATCAGAACTGGTGAATCCCTCCCCACATTCGGAGCAGGGGATCGGTCTTTCCCCAGGGTGAGTGCAGGGATGCTTATCCAGAAAGTCCACAGAAAGCCCCTCCTCACCGCTCGCTTCACTTTCCAGTGTTTTAACGGCAGTATCGTTGGTCACCTGATCCTCCATGTTGACAATTTGACTGAAGTCCAGTTCATGCACTTGATGGGTATAGGAATTTTCTGTTTGGTGATGCCTGTGTTACTAATCCATTGTAAAAGCTGCTGATACTAGATCCCAAGGAATCCAGTTGGAGTGTCAGGCCACAATGTGGTGTTGTCTGAAGCTTCCTCCCTGGAAATGCAGCACCTGTAAAAAGATAGTGGAGTGAGAGGGTGCAAGGCATTCTCTGTAGCCAGCGTTCCAGGACAACACACCCTGGAGGCATGGCCAGCAACATGACAAACCACGGAAGTGTCCTGAACTGTGAGGAGGATCATCATGGACAAGTGGTTGAAGTGTCTGTAGAAGACATGATTGTAAAAACACCACAGATGCTGGAGGAACTCAGCCGGTCTCAGCGACCACAGGAGGTAAAGGGATATGACTGACGTTTGGGGTATGATAAAAAGCAGACAACCCCTGAACAAAATAATTGCCAGGGACAGGAAATAACTGGATATGGAAAAGAGGGAGGGTGAAATCTGAAAGGGAGGGGAGGACTAGTTCTGTGAATTCAACAGAGCTAGAGTAAAGGAGATGGGGGAAGAAGGAAGACAGAACTGCAGAAACTGCAGTTCATGTCCAAGCAATCCGGTTGGAGGACAACTGGATGGAATATGAAATGTTGTGCCTCCAATTTCCAAGTGGTTTTGGTCTGGCAGTGCACGAGACATGCACAGAAATGTCTGCAAGGGAATGGAGCAGGAAATTAAAATGTGGGTGGACACCTGCTTTTGCGGTGGCCAGAGCCTAGATCCTCAATGAAGCAATCTTCCATTTGCTACCCTAGCCAGCTCTCCTGTACCCCAGCTCTGCCTTCAAAGGACCCACACCCCTCCCTTCTGTCTTCTTCTCCCTTGTCTAATTCTCACCTTTTGTCTGTACTCCTTCCCCTGCCAATTCTACTCTTCAGGGACTACCTGCCCTTTCACATACCCTGACGGCAGGGCGGCCGGGGAAACTGTCAAAACTCGCTGTCTTCTCGATTCTGACGAGTGAAACCACACGGTGCATTCATTCTTTTCCTTTTATGCCGGCTGTGTATTTACCATTCCTGCTTTTACCATGTTATTTGGTGGTGATTTTGGGGGATCTGGGAATGCTCTGAAATGTTCCCATGGCAATCAATGCAGGAAGGCTCGGGAGGAACGCTGCCGGCTGCTGGAGCAGAGTTATCCTACAACCCACCGGGATCGGTGACATCCCGACCCGGTCCGGTCCCTCCGGGATCGGTGACATCCCGACCCGGTCCGGTCTGGTTCCTCCGGGATCGGTGACATCCCGACCCGGTCCGGTCCCTCCGAGATCGGTGACATCCCGACCCGGTCCGGTCTGGTTCCTCCGGGATCGGTGACATCCCGACCCGGTCCCTCCGGGATCGGTGACATCCCGGCCCGGTGAGCCTGGCACTCGGTGCCCTGACAGCACAGCACACAGCCTTGCTCTTCCGCAGCCACCCGTTCCCTGGCCCCACCCGATCCCACCTTTCGCTGCGAGGGCCTTCCTCAAGGTTAATCGGGCTCAGACAGCGCAAGGGGCCGCACCGAGCCCACCTTACCTGGCGGGTCCGTCGGCCTCGGTCTCCTCATCCAGCGGCGGCCGCCTATCCAGCCCCTGCTCCCGCCACCCCACTCCCCCCCACCCCCCCAACGCTTCCCTCGGAGAACTCGGGACCCCCGGCCGCTCCGAGCCCAGGACAAGCGTCACCTCCGCGGCTCGGGCTCCGCAAACCTCTGTCAGCGGGCCGAGCAACGGTTTTCATGACGCTGCACGTTCCGAAGACGTCCACGTCCCGATGACGCCAGTGCGCACTCCTCCGTCGACGGCTGGGCAACACGTGGGGGGGGTGGAGGGAGCTGTCAATCAGAGGAGAAGGGGCGGAGGGGTCTGTCAATCAGAGGAAAAGGGGCGGAGGGGGCCGTCAATCAGAAAAGGGGCGGATGGAGCTGTCAATCAGAGGAGAAGGGGCGGATGGAGCTGTCAATCAGAGGAGGAGGGGCGTAGGGAACTGTTAATCAGAGGAGGAGAGGGCGGAGGGGCTGTCAATCAGAGGAGAAGGAACGGAGGGAGCTGTCAATCAGAGGAGAAGGGGCGGAGGGAGCTGTCAATCAGAGGAGGAGGGGGCGGATAGAGCTGTCAATCAGAGAAGGGGCGGAGTGAACTGTCAATCAGAGGAGGAGGGGCGGAGGGAGCTGTCAATGAGGGGCGGCGGGAGCTGTCAATCAGGGGAGGAGGGAGCTGTCAATCAGAGGAGGAGGGGTGGAAGGAGCTGTCAATTTGGCTGTAATTGGAGGGCACTTTGTCGACATTACCTTTTTTGTGTTTTGCATACCTGTGTGGAGGCAGCAAACAGGAATTTTGATGTCTCTGTGCATTCCACTTGTCTGGATGATAATAAACTCTGCATCTACTGCTCCTGCTTCTCAAAGGATCGGCTAGCCTGCTGGCACTCACTGGTCGAGGTTTAAGCGTCGATAATGGGGATTTGTGCAAAGTATTGGAGAGCAGCCCACAGCTACAAGGAGCCAATGTCTTCAAGTAGGGGAGAAGAAGGGAGGTATGTAATGATAATGTGTCAGATATATTCAGAATTCTGGAATTTGGTCAATATATATGCACCTAATGAAGAGGATCAAAAGTTAATGCAAGATTTTTTTTGAAGATTGTAGATACGCAGGGGAATATATTGATAGGAGGGGATTTTAATCTTAATTTGGACCCAATGTTGGATAAAACTGGACAAAAGACTAGCAAAAAGAATAAAGTGGCCAAATTTATGGTTAAACCAATGCAGGAAATGCAACTTTTGGATATATGGAAGAGGCAGCACCCAAGGGAGAAGGAATACTCATATTATTCGAGTAGACATAAAACATACTCAAGGATTGACATGTTCCTGTTGTCAGCCCATATCCAAGGGAGAGTTAGGAAAACGGATTATAAAGCTAGATTGCTATCTGATCATTCACCCCTGTTATTAGCAATAGAACTGGAGGATATCCGACCAAGAACTTATAGATGTAGGTTGAACTCCATGCAACTTAAAAGACAGGAATTTAGAGAATTTATTGAGCGCCAAATTAAAATGTACTTTGAAATAAATACGGAATCAGTGAAAGACAAATTTATATTATGGGATGCAATGAAAGCCTTCATTAGAGGGCAGATAATGTTATGTAACTAAGATGAAAAAGGATTACAATCGGGAAATAGAACAGTTGGAAAGGGAAACAGTAAGTACAGAAAAAGAACTAGCAACAAGGGAAGATACAACAAAAAGAAGAGAATTGGCGGACAAAAAAATAAAATACAAAACATTACAAACGTAAAAGGTGGAGAAGAACATAATGAAAATAAAGCAGAAGTATTATGAGCTAGGATAAAAAATGTACAAAATATTAGCCTGGCAATGTAAAACAGAACAAGCTAAAAGAACTGTATTGGCGTCAAGGAAAAATGACAAACAAATTACATCAATGAAAACTTCAAGGAATTCTATGAAAAATTATACCGAACTGAGAATGAAGGGAAAGAAGACAAAATAGATGAGTTTTTAGCTAAAATTGAACTGCCGAAATTGCAAGAAGGGGAACAAAACAAACTAATAAAACCATTTGAAATAGAGGAAGTACAGGATATATTAAAAAAACTGCCGAACAATAAAACGCCTGGAGAGGATGGATTCCCAATAGAATTCTATAAAACATTTAAAGAGTTATTAATTCCTCCTCTCCTGGAAGTAATGAACCAGATAGAAGAAACACAAAACTTACCAGATTCATGTAAGACAGCAATAATTACAGTAATACCAAAGACAGGAAAAGATCCACTAAAACCAGCATCGTATAGACTAATATCTGTACTTAATTCAGATTATAGGATAATAGCAAAACTATTAGCAAACAGATTGGCTGATTGTGTACCAAAAATAGTAAAACAAGATCAAACTGGATTTATTAAAAGATGAACACCAGACAATGTCTGTAAATTCATTAATTTAATCATGCAGTACAAGGAAATATGAAGCCAACAGTGGCTTTAGACACAGAAAAAGCCTTTGACAGGGTAGAATGGAATTATTTATTCAGTGTTACAGAGGTTCAACCTACCAGAAAAATATATTAATTGGATTAAAGCATTATATAATGGACCATTGGCAAAGGTGACAGTAAATGGATATGTATCAAACCAATTTAAATTAAGTAGGTCAACTAGGCAGGGATGTCCATTATCTCCCTCACTGTTTGCTTTAACAGTAGAACCATGGGAAGAACTGATAAAAACAGAAAATAAAATAAAAGGGATAAAAATAAAGGAGGAGTATAAAATCAGCTAATTTGCAGATGACATCATAGTATACTTAACAGAACCAGAAATATCAATAAAAGAACTACATATGAAATTGAAGAAATATGGAGAAATATTGGGGTACAAGATCAACGCAAATAAAAGTGAAGTGATGCCAATGAATAACACAGACTATACAGAGTTCAAAAAAGAATCACCATTTAAATGGCAAACACAAGCAATCTGATACCTAGGGATCAGGATAAGCCACTTGTACAAACTAAGTTATCAGCCACTAATAAAAAAATTGCAGGAAGACTTAGAACATTGGAAAGAATTACTGCTAACATTGATAGGGAGGGTAAATTGCATTAAAATCAAGGATTTTTATCAAACAAGGGAAAAATCAGATTGGACCAAGATACAGCTAGATAAAATAGGGGAGAAGGTACCAGAACATAATCTTTATAAGTGGGATGAAAAACTGGTGCAATATAGAAGTTCACCAGTACTGCACCATTTACTCAACACATGGAAGAAGATTTACGTAGAAAGGAATAAAAACAAATTACCAACTACCAAAATTATTATTGGCGCAAAATCAACTAATCCCTTTCACAATAGATAACCTTTCCTTTAGAGAATGGGAGAGAAAAGGAATTAAAAGAATAGAAAATTGTTTTTTGGGAAATAATTTATTAACATTTGAACAAATGAAGTACAAATATGGAATAACTCATGGTACAGTGTTTGCATATCATCAAATGAAAACCTATTTAAAGGATAAATTGGGAAACAGACTGAGATTACCAGAAGGAAGCAGGTTTGAATATCTGATTACAGAAACAACGATAATAAAAAGATTTATAACAAACATGTACATCAAGCTGCAAGAGAAGGAAAATGATGAAATAAGCTATAAAAGTGGGAAAAAGATTTAAACATAAAGATAAAAAAATGAAATATGGGAAAAGTTATGCTCTGGAACTATGAATAATATAATAAACACGAGGTTACGCATGATACAATATAATTGGTTACACAGGCTATATAACACGCCCCAAAAGTTAAATAAATGGGACCCAACATTATCAGATAGATGTTTTCACTGTAAGAAGGAAACGGGAACCACAGTACATGTAATTTGGGCATGTGAGAAAGTGGAAAAGTTTTGGGAAGATCTAAATCAGGTATTAAATAAAATCACAAAAAGCAACATACTAAAAAATCCAGAGATCTTTCGTCTAAGTAATATAAGAAGTAAGGAATTAGGCCTTGTGAGAAACAGAAGTACCTTCACAGAAATTGCTCAAGACAAAAATTGAGAACAAAGAACATTTATTATACAACAATGCAAAGTTGGGTGCTTTCCCCTTACCCTGGAAATACACACACACACTGGGGCTCACCCAACTTATTTCAGTATAGAAGTACCTCTCTCTTACATTCTTCTGCCTCCTGGATGAGTTTGGCATTTAGGCAATCCTGTCTGCCTACGTGCTGTTTCTGTGAACTTGGAGGACCTTCCCAACCCTCAGGGCTTACTAACTCTTATATATGCAGAACTTGCTAATTCTGTCTAAGGCTTACTAATTACATATGCGGAACTTGCTGACTCTGTCTAGGGTAGAGGACCCTTATCTTATTCAGACTAACTTTACTTCCTACATCTACCCTTATCCTATTCATACTGGCTTTATTCATTACACATATATCCATACTAACTTTCTTCAACTCTCATATTTTCATATTAGTTTTACTCATCTCTCACAATCCTCACTTTTCTTTTAGCTACGCTTCGTGAATTCTCAACTGGAATGTATTACTTGTAAACGTGGTCTTTTTCCCAGCGAGTCAGTAAATGAACTGCAGTCTCAGCATCATCAGACAGAATTTGGGAAACATACATCCTTTGGGTTAGTGATCTGACGAGGGGTCCGGTGAATTAAATACTGCACACGTCTTTAGGCAGGGGAGCACCATAATGGCCAGAATAGCAAGTCCAGCTGCTATAAAGGCTGTAGGTATCAGACCCCAGTTATCAATAAAAAATCTAGTCCATCCCACACCGGACCAAGGTTGCCAAGTCTGAACCTGGGAATGGGAAGATTTTCGAACTCCTGAAGAAGTGTCTTTAACCGCCTGACCGTTGTGAGCATTGTCATTATCCAGTCTTTCACAAACATTGCCTTCAGCAGCCAACGAGTAATTGAGAGCCAAGCAGTTTTGTTGAACTGTGGCTCGTATCTGTCGTCTTTCTTCAGCCCATAAATTCAGGGCCATCACTGTCTGTTCAGTGATGATCTCCAAGGCTGCCTGGAGTCTGATTAAACGATTTAAATGCCAAGCAGCTGTGGTGTTCTGGAGCAGCTTACGTCGTTTACAATTGGAACTCCCCTTACAGTGGTGGTTTTTAACATTCCGAATGTCTGTGTGACCCAAAGGATGATTTACAGGAGACCAAGTTGGGGAGGGGTGTTTCTTGTCACTTAAACTGTGAGTTGCAGCTTGTCTGCGAACATTAGCATAAGTATCACTGAACCTGTGAGTTGCAGCCTGTCTGTGAACATTAGCATATGTATTCACTCTATCTCTGCTACATGTACAATCCTGACTAACATTCTGTCTGTCATTGTCCCACCATCTTCTTTGTGCTATCTCTTTAAAACTCCTCTTTTTAATACCTGTAGAGGCCGAAATACAAATCAAATCTACTCCCCTAGGGCCGTTCTGTTTCCTGGTCCATGGTGGGATCCTATATTAACCCATACCCCACTATGACTATACTCTATACTTGCACCCTGTCTACATTCTAAAGGTAAATAATTGTCACCTCTGCTGCCCCCGTTCCAGGAGGACTTAATACATCGTGAGCAATTTGGTGATTTCCCAAAAATTGGGAACCAACAAGTAAACATAACAACAAATCGTAAAAACAGCATTACAGCACTTTTTCCCCGCGTAGTGTAACTTTTAGATCAGAAGGATGAGGGACTGCACGCCAGGTGGAGGGTAGATTATCAATGTCTTTAGTCCATGGATCAGCAGCTCGTTTAATTTGTTGGATGTGGCTCCATCCCTTTTCTTTCGTTCACATGGCAATGTCTGTAATCAAAAGTACACAATAGGGGCCAACCCAGTCAGGTTTTAGTTGGTGATCTTGCCATGCTTTTACATATACCTAATCATCAGGTTTAATATAATGAATAGGATACTCCAGGGGTGGGTTTTGAGCTAATAAACCCTTCCGTTTTAATTCGTATAGAGAGGCAGAAAGTCCCTTTAAATATTTGGATATGTACTGGTCGTTAGCCTCAGGGGTAGGGGTATTAATGTGGAATCCCATGTAAGGAAAACCAAACATCTCATATGCTGAGACAGCAAGATCCTTACGAGGGGCTGTGTGAGTCCTGATTAAAGCTAAGGGTAAGCATTTAATCCAGGAGAGACCAGTTTCCTTTTTTTTTAATTTTTTATTTTTCACACCATAAATCACATTAGCCATGATATACACTATTTATTTTTCACACATATACAGTGACTTTTTCTCCCCCCCCCCCCTTTCCTCCCAAACCAACCCCCCACCACCCCCCTCATCCATTTTAGGTATACAATCTAGGTTGCATTAAGCCAGTCAGACAATGTTGTCATTCAACAAAATTACACCAGAAATTCTACTGAGTCCATTCTTTTCTTTCCTTCTCCTTCCATCAACTTAGGTAATGTTTGTCCCCAGTAGGTTTTCGCTATTGTATTTAATGTAAGGCTCCTATACTTGTTCGAATAGAGACCAGTTTCCTCATGAAGTTGAGTGAGCTGATTTTTCAAGGTCTGATTCATTCGTTCAACACGGCCTGAGCTCTGGGGGTCCCATGGGGTATGTAGCTGCCAATCTATTCCCAGTATTTTACACACACCCTGGAGTACCTGAGAGGTAAAATGTGTACCTCGATCTGAGTCAATGGTTTGAATCATACCATATCGTGGAATCACAGACTCCAGTAGTATCCTGATAACGGTGCTAGCATGATCATTAGGGGTCAGGAAAGCCTCAATCCATCGTGTGAAATGATCTACCATCACCAGGAGGTATTTGTAAACCCCTATCTTAGGTAATTCCGTAAAGTCAATTTGTATCCGTTGAATCGGGCGTGCAGCTATATCGCAACCGCCAGGCATTACCTGCCGCATAACTTTCTTATTTACTCTCTGACAGATTGGACAACCCCAAGTACTTTGCTTGGCTATAGTGTATATTCCCGAGCAATGAAAATACCATACAAAAGTATCCACAAGTGCCTGTGTTCCCCAGTGTGTCTGCCGGTGGAGCTGATCAATAATTTGCCGAGCCAAGACTTTGTTAAGCACTTGGCGTCCTTCTGCTATCCACCACAACCCATCAGCAGTTTGACGCATTCCCTGGTCCTTCATGTAAACCTCCTCTTCCCGTGAAAAGATGGGAACCTTTTGAACCTCATATGGGGTGGGCAGTAACAGCTGCATGTCTATTTTCTCCGTGAGCGCAGCCTGTTTGGCAGCTATATCTGCCTGTCTGTTCCCCTGTGCTTCAGGACTGTCACCACTTTGATGGCCCCGTACATGAACTACAGCTATCTCCTCAGGTAATGTAAGAGCATCTAGAGATTGGACAATTAAGTTTTCATGGATCTACTTTTGTCCTTTCTCAGTTATCATTCCCTGCTCTTTCCAGATCTTCCCAAAGGTGTGCACTACACCAAAAGTGTACTTTGAGTCTGTGTAGATCGTGCCCACCTTGTTCTCTAGACCCTGGAGAGCTCTACAGAGGGCATACAATTCACAAGATTGTGCTGACCAATGACCGGGGAGGCGACCGGCTTCAATCACCACTCCTTCTTTCCCATCCACTACACTATACCCGCTATAGCGAGTGCCATCAATGCAATGGGAAGATCCATCAATAAACCACCTTTCACCCTCCTGTAAAGGCTCATCGCTTAAATCCTCTCTAATTTTGGTCTGTAAATCTATTACCTCTAAACATACATGCTCTAAATCATTTATGGTATTGTCAGAATTTGGAGAAACCAAGAAAACTGCTGGATTGTGTTCTTTATTCAAAATCAGGGTGAAATCATCCCTATCCATTAGGATCGCTTCATATTTTAAAATTCTAGAGTCTGTGAGCCACTTTCCAGCACGTTGTACGAGAATATTGCAGACTGTGTGAGGGGTGTGAACTATCATCGGGGCACCAAACGAAATCTTTCGTCTTTCCTCAACTAAAATAGCAGTGGCTGCGATGGCTTGCACACATTCTGGCCAACCACAACAAACAGGGTCTAAAACTTTTGACAGAAAAGCAACTGGCTGTCTACAGCCTTCCCTCTCTTGTGTTAGTACTCCAGTGGCCACACTGTCTGGTTTCTGGATAGGCAAAATTGGGGTATTAAAAGGTGACATACAAGGTTCGAGTATACCATCTTTCACCAACTGGTCAATTACTGGCTGCAGCCCCTTTCGGCCAGCCATCGCAATTGGATACTGCTTTCGTCTAATTACTTGCTCAGGATCTTTTAAAGTAACTTGCAAGGGAGGAATATCTAACACTCCTCTATTGCCTCTTTTTGCCCATACTCCAGGATTTATTAGTTCCCGATCCTCCTCGGTTAATACATACAATTGAACCCCGATACCTGATTCCTGTGGTCTGGTGCCGATAGCCAATTGGTCCTGTAAATCTCGTCCTAACAAACAAACTCCAGCTTGGGGAACTAGTAGAATGTCCTCCGTTACTATCTTCTCTCCCATTTGTATTCTTACATCCCTTAATACAGTGACCGTAAAATCTCTTCTTCCTACTCCCAAAATCATCACTGTCCCCTCTATCTTAACACCCTTGGGTGGTTGTAAAATACTAGACCGGGCTGCCCCAGAATCTACTAAAAAGGTCATCTTGTCACTGTGGGGTCCTATGCTTAAATTTACCAATGGTTCTCCGTGCAGCCCCACGGTGTGTATTGACTGAGAACCGTGACCCCCCTATTCATAATCTGCTTCCATCAGTGCGTAAGATCGCATCTCCCTGGCTCGCATTGGGCATTCTCTCTTAAAATGTCCCTCCTTTTTACAATGGTAGCAAACTAATGCTCCTGTTTCCCAATTCCTACCGGGATTACCATGAGGTCCCGGGAATGGTCGTCGTCCCCGGAATTCCCCTCTACCCTTGCCCCTGCTCTGGTCTCGACTCTCCCACTCCCGGTGCTCCTCCTGTTTGTCTTTCCAGCGGGTTCTCCCCGCACCCCAATCAGATAGCATTAATCCTAACGGACTTTGCTTAGTTATCTGATCGTCCCGTCCTTCCTTAGGACTATTTCCCTTGCTACTCACACCTCCCATACTAACAGGTAAGTAAAATTCCTCTTACCAGGATCCAGTAGCTATTCCTAGCGCACTTCCTTAACGTCCTCCCGTCGTTTGTTCTCAATGCCTCTTCTCGGATATCACTCACTTCATCCACTGACCTGTTGTCCGTGAGTCCAGCTGAATCAGCCGGGGTGCACCTACCCTCGTCATCGGGCACTCTGTCAGTGGAGGGAGTGGGATCCAGGACGAGCCCCCATTTGTTAGAAACAGAAGTACCTTCACAGAAATTGCTAGAGACAAAAATTGAGAACAAAGAACATTTATTATACAACAATGCAAAGTTGGGTGCTTTCCTCTTACCCTATGAATACACACACACACTGGGGCTCACCCAACTTTTATACAGTTTATTTCAGTATAGAAGTACCCTCCCCCTTACATTCTTCTGCCTCCTGGATGAGTTTGGCATTAGGCAATCCTGTCTGCCTACGTGCTGTTTCTGTGAACTTGGAGGACCAGGGGGGTATCCTGTCATTGTGCTTATTGAAAAACCTGCCTTTGTCCTGATTCACACCTTCCCAACCCTTAGGGCTTACTAACTCTTATATGCAGAACTTGCTAATTCTGTCTAAGGCCCTTATCTTATTCAGACTACCTTTACTTCCTACATTCTGTTATCTACCCTTATCCTATTCATGCTGGCTTCATTCATTACACATATATCCATACTAACTTTCTTCATCTCTCATATTTTCATCTCTCACAGGCCTCAAACTGGATGAAGCAAAAAAAAAGATTTATTATGATAGCCTTAGCTGTAGCAAAAAAAATGTATAATGTCAACTTGGAAATCAGAAGAGAGCCTGAGAATACAGCAATGGTACATGGAAATGAATAAATGTATTCTATTGGAAAAAATAACATATAATTTAAAAAATGAAGTCACAGTATTCTATCAAATTTGGGAACCGTACATGGAACATAATAGAGAGGGCTTGCCTCGGACCTCCACCCTCTAAAATGAGAAGACAAAATGACTTGATCCATTGAGTAAAAGCAGATAACACATTTTTATTGTTTATCTTCATTGTGTGATGACATTGTTTAATGGTTTTATTGCATTATATATGTTGAATGTTTAATGGGCTTGGAGGGGGGAGGGAAGGTAAGGGGGAAAAAGGGGAGAAAATGCCACTGAGTATATTCAAGAGGGAAATGTTTGTGTGTATTTTGATTGATATGGTTCATAGTGTGAAAAAATGTTTTAAATTTTAAAAAGTTGGGGAGAAGAGGACTTATGTAGGATTTGATTTCCTTTGGGAGAGGTTGTTCCAGACTTTCCCGGGCTTGCAGGTGGATTGGTGAGCACTGAAGCCACTGGCCATGATTTTCTATGACTTAGGAAAAGATAACGAGTTAGTGCCATATGCTGCAAAAGGACAGTGCATATTTTGATGAAACTGATCCAAGGCCAGCCAGACTGACAGTGGGGTGGGTCTCATCAACCAGTTCCTTGCAGCATAGTTCTCCAGACGGCAGCCTGGAAACAGACACCGGGAGCACGTTGGACTTGTTAATCGGATCAGCACCAAAGTGCAGTCATCAGGAAACCAGCTCCCAGAACCCAAAGAACAGAGACAGTCTGCTAGAAAGAAAACAAGGTATCGCACTTGCACTGAGGACTTAGTTTTATTAACTGTCTGGTGTTCCCCCCCCCCCCGAGGTCCTTCCTTCTCTGATCTCTCACCTCTTGTTCCCTGACTTCGGAAGCCATTCTTTCTGAACCGTGAGCTTCAGCAGGCGATTTGCCAAGGAAAGAGAATCGTGTCACACTTGTTTTTGTTCCCTGTGGAGCTGGGGAAGTGATTTGGTGCAAGCATTCCAACTGAGAACCCCAACCCAAATGGGTTGCAGTGTGTGAGGCAGTGTGAATGCGAAATAGGACTGGGGATGATCCAGGAAGCTGAAGTTTGCACATTAGGGTTAAGGGTGAGGGTATTGTCCCTTATATGTGACCCCTTGCAGTTTGCTCACCTGGCACCAGATGGCGGTAGTGATCCTTATATGTGTGACTTCCTCCCCCCCCCCCCCCCTGCAGTTTGCCCACTTCGACAGTCGATGGCGATGTTGTACTGACCTAGCTCTATCCCTGATTATGATTCCCATCTGGACCCTGCACAAGTCCTGGTGGGGTGGTCAATGGGGATGGTCAGTGGGGGTGGTCAGGGGTAGTCAGTCCAGTCTCACAACTGTGCACCAATGGCAGAGTGTGGTCGTAGATGATTGCCTGTGTCTACTGGGCTCCTGTTGTGGGTGTGAAACCAGTCATGGGTTCCAAGGGAATGAATCTGAACATGGGCTGGTTGAACAGTAGATTTTATTTACATGCATAAGGGAGTCACAAGTGACAGGACACACAGAAACATACATTAGCCGGGATTAGAAACATACTTGCAACCACTCACAAATAGAAAACTATATAACTAAGTTATAGAATATGATACCTGCCACCCCTTGCTATCTCTAACAGACATGGCTCTCATCTAAACTAAACTAGGGACAGTACTTTCCAGAATCTACGTCTCCCAACCCTTTGTCTGCGACTTTCCAGCATCGCCCAAGGTTCCAAACATGGACTGAAGGTTAGAATTATCACAGAAAAGGAAGATGGCTCACATGTGGTGGGCTTTACAGTGGCATCAGCTGGAGAGTCCGGCCCCAGTATTGTTTAGGCAGTTGAAAGGGCCAACGGAGCAGGTATGTGCTGTTCTGTGGGTAAGGCTTGACCTTAATTGGCAGCTGAGGTGACTTTCGACAGACAGAAAGGTCACATGACCCTCCCCAATCCACACTTCCACCAGGTTCCAGAGGGGTGACACAACCTTCGCTGATCCTCACTACAGTTGCCTCAAGGATCAGAGCCACTATTGTTGTTTGTCATCTAAATTGATAATTTGAATGATAATGTGGTGAATTGGATGAACAAGTTTGCAAATGACAAAGATTGGAGGTAGATTGGATGGCAAGGAAGGTTTTTAATGCTTGCAGAGTGATCTGGACCAGCTAGAAAATTAGGCTGCAAAAGGTAAACAAAAGTTAATGCAGAAAAGTGTGAGATGTTGCATTTTGGAAGGACAAACCAAGGTAGGACGTACACAGGAAGGTGCAAAATACTTGTTTTGTAGAAGCTGTAAAATGATTAGATACACCAGAGTTTAACTGAGGTGTGTTATGCAACACCACAAGTTAAATGTTTCCAAACATTTCAGAATAGTCCCAGTGACAGATTAACTATCACCCGGGCCCCTTGGCTGAGCTTTAGTAAGGCCCCCCCCGACCTTGACCCCCTACCCCATGGCCCCAACCCTTCGATGATTAAAGTGAAATTGTTCCAATTATTGGCCTTTGAACATGATGCCCTCACATATTCGAAATTCATCCACTGAGGTCATGCTGGGAATACACTAGTTGGTGTTTGGTTGGAGGAGGAGGAAAAAATCTTCATTAAAAATGAAACAAAATTTTACCTGAGAGAAGCCATCTGTTGGCCCAATAATTTGAAAAGTTTGTTGGTTACAAAAGGATAGATAAAAATCAGTCTCAATACAAAATAACACAGGAGAAGGAAGAGTGATGCTGTACGGGCTGAGCTCTGCTGCAGGAGGCAGACCCCAGACTTGCATATGACAGGTACCATTGGGACCAGCGGAGCCCAAATTGATAGATGGATCTGGGACCCCGCTGGCTGATTGACAGGTAAATGTGGAGCTACCACAAGCTTTGATTGACGGGTGGACCCACGACTAACATATTGACAAGGTGAACCAGTGGTTGCGACAGGCCCCCTTATCCTCCTGGCCCCCAGACTTCAGCTCGCTCAGCCTAATTAATGGTTGATCCGCCAGTGAATCATCCATTGTACAAAACAAACCATTTTAGATGAGGATACTTCATTGAATGTAAGCAATAGGATAGGACACTGCCAAAAGTAAAATTTTGCACAAACGTTTATGGACACTTGACATCTCCTCACTTGTCAGGAAGGCACAACAGTGACCACACTTCTTAAGAAGACTGAAATGGGCCACCATCATGTCAACCTTCTACAGGAGCTCTATCGAGAGCGTCCTGGCCGGCTGCCTCACAGCAGGAGTGGGGCGCAGAATTGAAATGGTTGACTGCGGGGAGATTCCAATCACTGATGGGGGCAGAGCGATGGTGCCAGTCTCTCTAGTGTAGAGGTCACGTTGAAGTTGCACAAGATGTCAATGAGGCATTACTTGGGGGGGGGGGGGGAACTGTGTTTCGTTCCGGTCACCACGCTGCAGGAAAGATGTTGTCTCACTGGAAATGGATTTGCGAGAATGTTGCCCAAACTCACAATTATTTGGGCACCTGCCTATATTGTGTTCACACCTTGATGAAGGGCTCAAGCCCTTTTATATCTTTGCGATATAAAAGATGGTGTGTGACCTGCTGAGTTTCTCCAGCTTCGTGTTTTTACTTCACCCACAGAGTCTGCAGACTTTCGTGTTTTCCTGCAGGTGACAACAAACCTGACGACATCTGCAGAATTTTGCTTCTCTGACCATCACAGGCCAATCTGATGACGTCAAAAGGAGTCGCCCGGCTCTCTGCGCATGCGTGCGGAGCCGCGGTCGATATGGCGACGAATGGGATGGAGGTGGAACCGGCGGGTGAGTGAACGGCCGACGCGGGGCTGGCGGTTCGGGGCAAGGGGTCAAGGAGAGTAGGGGGGGGCCGAACCAGGACGTGGCGGGCGAGGCCGGTTCGTCACCACTCTCACACACACTGCTCGACGATGACTGGGACGGCCGGAAATTGGGGCCGGAAGTCAGGCCTCCGCGCGGGCCTGATTGGTCACTTTCCCTGCGATATGGCGGCTGATTGGTGGATGAGTTTGGTGGTTGAGCTCCTCTTCCCCCCTTCCATATTCTGCTCCCCCACCCTCCAACACCCACCTCTCCTGTTCCCCCACCCTTTCTTGTCTCCCCATCTTCCCTCACCCAGCCCCACCAACCCTTCCCTGTCCCCTACCTCCCCACCTACCTTTATGATTGGCCCTTCCCCAAATACCCCAGCCAACCCCACCACCATCCCTTCCCACACACACCCAGACATCCTTTACCTCCTCATCAGTCCCAAATCCCCGTTACCTCGACAACTTGTATCACCCCTTCCCTAAAATACCCTCTACCCCGAGTCATTGCCCTGAAACTGAACTCCACGGCAAATACTCCAATTCTCTCCTACCCATCCCAAATACCTTGATACCCTGCATTCCCATTGCTATTTCCACATCCCAAATTACCCCAATACTGTGCTATTCTCTTCCTGCATACCCTGATCCTGAACTCGACCTATCCCTGATACCCTCCTCCTTTGTATCACCACCCCTTCCACATCTCAAAATGCCTCAATACTGCCATAATACTGAACTCAGCCTGATCACGTCACTGTTAATGCCTCAGTACTTTCTACCCCAATACACCACCATTTCTCCCCATGAACCCCAATACTGTTCCAACACACCACCTCCCCATAAACCCCAATACTGAGCTTCCCCAGCACAACACCAGCTCCCCCATAAACCTGGAGGGCTATGATTCAAGTGCAAGTCAATGGGATGAAGCAGAATAATAGATCAGTGCAGACCAGATGGGCTGAAGGACCTGTTTCTTTGCTGTTGTGCCTGTGGTTCTAAATAACGCAATTCTGAGATCACCTCCACCCTGGCACACCTCTAAACTTGTTTCTCCTGTCGACAGAACATGAACCTACTGATACTTCACTATAGAACAATCCTTCTGCTAAATCCTGTCGATCTGTAATCGCAAACCTCCCATCCGCCCCTCGTGGAACTAACACAAGCACGTGCAGAAGACTTTTAATTCTTTGCTGTTGTTCCTCTCACTGCAGCAACGCCCAGTGTGATGGCCTCTGGAGTAACAGGGAGTGTCTCAGTGGCTTTGCATCCATTAGTTATTCTCAACATCTCTGATCACTGGATCCGGATACGCTCTCAGGAGGGGAGGCCGGTGCAGGGTATGTGTGATTAACGTTAGCAGTTTAACTGGTGAGTCTTGTGTTGTGTGTACAGAACTGTGTAAATACGAAGCTTCTTTACAAAAAAAAAACCAGAAATAAAGTTTTTACAAGGATGTTGCTGGGAATTGAATCAAGTTGCATGGAACATTACAGCACAGAAAACGGGCCCTTCTATTCTCTGCAAAAGATTTTTCTACCTCTTTCCACTGACTTGCCCTCCAGACCCCTCCCATCCAGTTTTTTTTTAATGTTAAAATTGAGCCTGCATTTACCACTTCAGCTGGGGGCTCATTCCACACTCCCTCCACTCTCTATGTGAAGAAGCTCCCTCTAAATTTTTCCCATTTCACCCTTCGCACCAAATCTGCAGATAATCCTGTTTCCTTCCATCCGTGGTGAGTTCAGTTTTTATCTCCCCATGAATATAGCCTGACCAGCTGAGCATGTCCCACAATCCTGCTGTCAGCAGCACGCTACCCAGAGAAACCTAAGCACTGTCTCACCAAACCCATGACCCAGTTGTCTCATCCATTCCCCCTCCCTGGAAACAGCCTCTACTGCTTAAAAGTAGCTTGTTTTTCTCACTTCAGCCCAGGCAAAAGGAATTTGACGTGAAACGTTCATCCTGTTTCACTTTCTGGAAATGCTGCTGAGTGTTTCCAGTATTTTCAGTTTCCGAATTTCAGCACCTACATTTTTTTTCCCCCACTGACTTTCTTTCAACTCCACCCAGCTTGAACCCAGGGTTAGGATTGAATTGTGCAGTGGTAGCTCTTGAAGATTAAGACCAAAGTTCGGCGTGAGATTAGGTAAAGGCCTTATTGTGGCTGTACCAATAAGATTTCTGCTCTGTTAATCTAATGCACTTGTACTTTCAGTCATTGGTGCTTTGATTGGAAAGCAGGAAGGCAGAAACATCGAAGTGATGAACTCATTTGAGCTTCTATCGCATACTGTGGAGGAAAAGATTGTGATTGATAAAGAATATTACTACACAAAAGAGGAACAATGTGAGTATTATGCTTGGTGTTACACAATCTATATTCTGCTCAGTGATGTTGATGCTGTGTTGGCACCTTCTTAGCATTGTACTGGGTCTCAGGGGTGCCTTGGACACCTTCCTTTATCTCCACGATTGGACAGGGGGTTGGAGGGATGGAGTCAGTTATCAGTGGTCTTGTGCCTCGTGCACTGTGTTCCAAAAGTGAACAAGGTTTGGGAGCTGACCAACATTTATTGACAGATTGTGGACTGTTATTTACACTGACCATCCTGCTCCCACCCCACCCCCACTGCTGCACAAAGCCACCCTCCAACAGAAGAGGCTCATTGGAGAGACCCTGGAGTACAGTGTCTGTGTCCCAGACCTCAGGAGTCCCCTCTCAGTAAAACAAGACGTCTTGCAATTGCTGGGAAGCTGGGAAACTCCTTACGGCATGGAAAGAGGCCCTTTGGCCCAACTTTCCCACACTGTCCCACACACACTAGACCCACCTGCCTGCATTTAGCCTCTATCCCTCATAGCCCATCCTATCTTATTATCCATCCAGTTTTTTAATTAAACATTGCAATAGTCCCTATATCAACCATCTCCTCCAGCACCTCTGTTTATATATAAAAAACATTAGCTCTCGGATTCCTGTTAAATCTCTCCCCCCCCCCCCCCCCCTCATCTTGCCCCTGTCCCCTGCTCTGGGCAAAGGACCCTCTGTTCACCTATCTGTTCCCCTCATGACTCTGTGCTCCTCCATGACATTGCCCCTCGTCCTCCTTTGATCCAAGGGATAAAGTCCAAGCCTGCTCCACCTCTCCCTGTAGCTCAGGCTCCAGGTTCCTGGCAACATTCTCATCAACCTTCTCTGCATCCTCTCCACCTTAATAATGACCATTTAATTGAAGTTCCCGTTCAGAGATACAGCACGACCACAGGCCATTCTGGCCCACGAGCCCGTGCTGCCCAAATACTTCTGTGTGACCAATTAACCCACTAACCCCATGCGTCTTTGGGACATGGGAGGAAATAGGAGCCCCCCCCCCCAGAGGAAACTGATGCTGACGTGGGGAGAATGTACAAACTCCTTACATACAGCGCCAGATTTGAACTAGAATCGCAGGCGCTGTAATAGCCGACTGCTGCGTTAACTGTGGCAACATTTTTTTCTGCAGCACGGTGACCAGTAGGTTCCTCCCAGCACTTGGTGTGTTGCTCTCACTGAAGGCGGATGTGGGTGATGAAATACATCACTTTGGTCAACTGGAGTTTAACACGAAAGTCTGCAGGTGCTGGGGTCAAGTGCAATGCACAAAGGTGCTGGAGAAACCCAGCAGGGCAGGCCACAACCATGGGAAGTAAAAGGTAGCCAACGTTTCGGGGCCGAGCAAGGGCTAGCAGATAAGAGTTAATAGGTGGATATAGGTGGAAGGGAACCTATTTCTTTCTTTCTTTCTACCTTTCTCTTTCATCTCCCTCCCCCTTTCCTCCATCACTTTTCAGCTATATTCCACCTATATCCACCTCGGACCTCTTAACTGTCAGCCTGTGTTCCTCCCACCGCCCCTTCCTCCCTCCTCTCCCTCACCTTTTATATTCCAGCGTCTGCCTTTATTTTGCTCACACCTTGACGAAGGGCTCAGGCCCAAAATGTTGGTTACCCTTCACATCCTAAGGATGCTGAGTGACCTGCAGATTTTCTCCAGCATATTTATGTACTGGTCAACTCAGAAGGATTCATGAAATTAGTACCTCAAACTGGCCACAAATCCCTAATCTACAGCAGGAATCTTTGTCCTGTTTTCCTCCAAGAGTTGCAACATTACGAACCTTAAAGCACTGGAAAGATACAACAATGGTTCAATTGCAAAATCCCCCAAATCTACTGGCAGAGCAGGTGAGCAAATGAAAGCCTGAAGCTCAAATGACATAGAAGTCTATGGCACATGCACGCCCTTTGGCCCACAGTCTTATGTCTAGAATTTCCTTATTATTTCACCCTCATATTTTTCTCAGTTCCAGGTACCTATTTCTAACAGTCTCTTAAAAGACTCTGTTTGCCCCTTCCTCCATCACTGTTGCTGGAAGCACATTCCCTGCACCTACCCCTCTCTGTGGGAAGAACTTACCTTTTATTATCCCTCCTGTACTTACTCCCAGGCACCTTAAATCTATGCCTCCTCATGTTAGCCATTTCAGGCCTGGGAAAAAGCCGCTGGCAGTTCACGCGATCAATGCCTCTCATCGTCTTGTACAATTCCTCATTTGCAAGGTGAAAAGACAGTTCCCTCAACTCAGCACTCAAGGCACACGAATGGCTCTGACAGACAGGTGATCTCACTCACAACAGACTGACAAAACAGGCAGTCTATCCTAAACTCTCTCACAGGAAGCGGTTACCACGTAGACAGAGGGAAGGCATTTGAACATTCTCAGAGCCTCAGTAAAAATCCAAAGTCACCACTCACTGCAGGAGCTGGGAGAACTCACAAGCTGAATGTGAGTGGCAGGAGGAGGGCAACCCCTCCAATCAACACTCACGGCCGTTCCTTAAGGCGCCCCCCCCAACAAGGTCCTCATCAGAACCTCCAGAACTAGGAGCTCTTTGACTCTGACAGACTGGCCAAGAAGAAGACTTTCCAGTTGTGACCTCATAAGGGATGCCACTTGATCCCAACTTCCATGTTCCTGGCCATGTCCCTCAAACACTGCTTTTCCCATGCTATGATTGAACCACCTTTTGCAGAAACACATCTTGTTTCTTATCACAGCGCTTGCAGACTTTCGTGTTTCATTGCAAATCTTAGAACTTGGGGCAAATTATTACAGTTGAACAATCATCCTTGTTCCCACTCCTTCCCTGCACATTCAAGTTTATTATCATCTAACTGTACACGTACAACCAGACCAAACAGCGTTTCTCCGCACCACGATGCTCACACGTAATGCACAGCACATAATGATCACACATATACATGCAGATATAATTTAAAATAAATCTATATAAATATTTTGAGATGATTTCCTTGGTTACAGGACATTGTTCGTCAATCTCACAGCCTGTGGGAAGAAGCTATCCCCCAGCCTGGCCGTCCTAATTTTGATGTTCCTGTACCCCTCCCTGATAGCAGTGGGTCAAAGGTACCATGGGCTGGATGGAAAGGATCCTCAATACTTCTTTGAGCCCTGTTTAAGCAACTCTCCCGGTGAATGTTGTCAGTAGAGGAAAGGGAGACCCCAGTGCCTTCAATGGGTGGACCATTGAGTAGAAGTAGGCATGTCATGTCTGAAACTTTGGTCAGACCACATTTGGGTAATTGGTCAAAGATGCTGTGTGTTCTGTGCAAAGGGTTCTCAATGTCTTTTATATATTTAAACGCTTTTTTTCATGCTTTAAATCTTCCCCATGCATTGGAAGGCTTCATAGTTCACCTGGTCCCTCACCAAATCTACCATCTCTCTGTGATTCTCTTTCTCCCCCTCCAGTTAAGCAAGTGTTCAAGGACATGGAATTCCTGGGCTGGTACACAACTGGGGGTCCTCCAGATGAGTCCGACATCCATGTTCACAAGCAGGTCAGTGCAGTGTGTAATCAGACGAGAGTTGTACCATCTCCAACCCAAATCAGGTGACAAGTTCTGTCTCTGCTCAGGGAATAAAGTTGTCAGCATAATGTTAATTTTCTGGAAGGTAGCAATACAAAAGAAATACAATGTGGTTAAACAGGAAAATGTGGACATGTTCCAACAGACAGAATTAACATCAACTTCTCCAGTTTCCGTGAAACCCCTCCCCGAGTCTCTCTCTCTCCCTCTCCCCCCCCCCATCCCTCCGTCTCCTTTATTCCATTCAGAGAGCTGCCCCCTATCACTTCTCAGCTTTTATCTCTTCCAATCTCACAATTGTCCACCCCGACCTGTTAGCCTGGGCTCATCTCCTTGCCCCTTCCTATGTCTTCTCCTGCATCCACCTTTTTATTCTGGAGCCTGCCTGCTATTTGCTCGGACCTTGATGAAAGGCTCAGGCCTGAAAAGTTGGTGACTCTTTACTTCCTCTGGACCTGCTGAGTTTTTTTAAGCATTTCTGTACATTGCAAAAGAAGGCTTACAGGAGTAGTTTGACCTTTGTCAATGCAAACGGCTAGCTGAGGTTATTAAATCACTTCACCAGCAAACTGGAGCCTTGTCTCTACCAGTACACCCAAGTGTTCAACTCACATGCTCTACATCTGTTGACAGCTGACTCACCAAACATTAAGGAAAGGATCCACTGAGATTTGAACTTGAATTGCATGCTTGACGAGATGGGTGACCGACTCCTGGTCCCAGTTCTTATTTTCTTGCATTCTTTGTGGAAGTTGGTCAAAGGGTTTGGTCAGAATGCTGGAAGAGCATTCCTACCCTCTTGTCCAAGAGGGTTTTCTGCCCCACTGAGAGACAACAGGGCAGCATTATGCGATGTCAGCCTTGGTTGGTTTTGGACCCAGTGGACAGTGTTACATGGGGGGGGAATTAATGTTGGGGATTAGGGTGGGACAAACCGGCAGTGGCCTGGCAATATGAAGGTGGTGTGTTGGAGCTGACGATGAATACCAACTCCTGTGAGGTCTCTTGTGTTGGCACCACTGTGTGATTGCCATTGTGCGTGGAGAATATGGATCACGGCTTACTCCAGGATCGGGCCACTTTCCACTGTTTTCCTTCTCTCGTTTGCAGGTGTGTGAAATCATTGAAAGTCCGCTCTTCCTGAAGTTGAACCCCATGACAAAGCACACAGACGTAAGTGAGCAGTACTTCTTGACTTGAGATACCTTTGTCCTACAGACGTTGTGGAAAAGCAACGCTGACTCTGCATAGTGATACAGTGGGAATTAAAACATGGAACAAGAGAGCCCAGTACAGGCCCCTTTAGCCCGCAATGTTATGCCAACCTATAGAAATGTAGAGCATTACATCACTGAAAGCAGGCCCTTCTCATCTGTACCGATCGGTTATTCTGCCTATTCCCACTCCCTTCCATCCATGGACCTGTCCAAATTTTTTCTTAAAATGTGAAAATTGAGCCCACTTTGGCAGCTCATTCCACGCTCCCACCACTCTCTGCATGAAAAGAAAAAGCCCCCCCCTAGCTTCTCCCCTTTCATCCTTAACCCGTGTCCTCTGGTTTGTATCTCGGTGGAAAAAGCAAAATTGCATCTGTTGCCCTCATAATTTTGTATACCCCTATCAAATCCAACTCTTAATTTTTTCCTACCTTGTACCCCTCAATTTTTCTTCCATCCATGTGCCCAAAAGTCTTGAATGTCCCTATTGTACCAGCCTCTGCACTGTTTCAAAACATCCACATCCTGTACATCTTTGGAGTGGGCGGGGGGGGGGGGGGGGCAGGAAGAAGCTGGAGGGCCCAGGGGAAACCCATGTAGACTGGGGAGAATGCACAAACTCCTAACAGGCAGTGCTGGATTTGAACCTTGGATGCTGACGCTGTACAGATATTGCACCAACCATGCCATCTCCTGCTTATTATTTTTCAACCTTAAAATTTTTAAATTCTTTTCTCTGTAACTTCTTTCTACTTCCACTCTGTGTCCTTCTGAGAACTTACTCCCCTCAGCAACAAATGAGAAAGAATTCATATTTCCAGCTGGCTTTTAATCGTGAAATATAACCATACAACAATTACAGTACAGAAACAGGCCATATTGGCCCTTCTAGTCTGCACCGATTTAAGTGAACTCCATTAGTACCACCTACCTCCTCCCTGCCCATAACTCTCCATGAAACATCTGAGCTGAGAAAGTAGATCTGTTCTTAACACATCAGAGTTGTTCGTTTGCTAAATGTGCATCAATGTAATCACAGATGCAGATGGTTAAACCAAAAATTCAGCTGTTTGTAATTAAAAGTAAACCCTTGTTAACATTTTATATCTGAAACCTGTCTCCAATAAAATGATGGGCGTTCCTCTCCAGAGCGTGCACATAGACCCTTGGCTGAGACATGTTGGGAATTTCTGGAAGTGGCAACAATTGGGAATTCTGTGTCCGGTCGAAGCTCAGTTTTCCGGGACTGACCAACACGTTGGGAGAAAATGAATAAAAATGCTGAGAGGTGTAAAAAGGATTTCAATTGGTTTAATGTGAAGTGAGCATGTTTTTGATTTTAGAGCGGGGGTTCCCAACCTTTTTGTCCCACTCACATCCCTGGGCCATCAATGCTCTGTGATTAGTCAGGGTTTGCTTAAGGTGGGGTGTGAATGGAAAGGGAAGGTTGAGAACCACTGCTCTCGACCCAATTGTTACTGAAATATTTTGCTTGAGAAAAACTGTCATTGGCCCATTTCCTTTGGAGTTCTGAAACCGTGCACATCAGACAATTAAAACAGTGGTTTTCAAACTTTTTCTTTCCACCCACATCCCACCTTAAGCAATCCCTGACTAATCACAGAGCATCGATCTCCTAGGGAATACTTAAAGTAGTATGTGAGTGGAAAGAAAAAGGTTGAGAACCACTGATTTAGAACCATAGAACATTACAACACAGACAACGGGCCCTTCAGCCCATGTAGTCTGTGCCATTCTGCCTGGTCCCCCTGACCTGCACCCAGGCCATCGCCCTCCACCCCCATCCCATCCATGTACCTGTCCAATTTTATTATTATTGCTCCTATTTTAGATATTTGAAATTAAAATTCTTATGGGTGCAGTTCTAAATAGAAAAGTATTTGATTTATTGGAAGAGCTACAAACATAATTCTTGTCTGGTCATGTAAATCGGAGGACAGGCCCTTCAGCCCATCTGATTGTGCCGATTATTATGACCAAATTAAACTAAAACTTTGCTGCCTGCACACAATACATACCGCTCTATTCCCTGCATAGTTGTTTGTCTTTCTAGGTCTCTTAAATGCTTCCACTCCTCCTCCTGGTTACATACACATCCCCCTTAATCTTCCCCCAACTTTGGATTCATGCCTACCTTTTGTAGATAATATTGTTGCTCTAAGGAAAACAGATTCTGTCTATAATTCACATCATTTTATCAACCTCCGACAGATCTTTCTTTGGCCTCCAACACTCCAGAGAAAACGATCTGAGTTTGTCCAAACTCTCCCCATAGCTCATACCCACTAATTGAGGCGACATCCTGGTAAATCTGTCCCCTTTCCAACACCTCCACGTCCTTCCTGTAATGGGGTGACCAGAACAACGGGCAATTGTACTTCCTGAAACATCAGCCCATTGTTTTCCTGCCTGATCACAGTCAGGAAAGAGGCCCTTCAGCCTATTGACTCTGTGCAGACCAGACTCATCAACCCTACTCTAACCCACTATGTTCTCACTGCATTCACATCAGACTCTCTCAGATTCTACCCCTCTCACTTGGGGTAATAATGTGCAAACTCCACACAGAGTGGTAGGGATTGAACCTGGGTTTGTGAAGTGTGAAGGAGCAGTTCTACAAACTGCACCACTGTCACCCGCTTAAAACTAGCAACAAACTATTGCTAAACAACTAGATCATAGGAATCTACAGCTCAGTCCAGGCCATTCAGCCCACAAGTGTTGTGCCTCCCAATAACCTACTCTAACAACTGCCTAGAATTTTCCTAGTGAGTAACCCTCAATTTTTTTCAGTTCCATGTACCTATCTATTAGTCTCTTAAAAGATTCTCCCTGCCTCCACCACCATTGCTGGCAGCACATTCCCTGCGCCCACCTTAAAACTACGCCCCCTCATGTTGGCCATTTCAGCCCCGGGGACGAAGCCTCTGGCCGTCCACACGATCAGTGCCTCTCATCATCCTGTCCACCTCTATCCAGTCACCCCTCATCCTCCTTCACTCCAAGGAAAAAAGACCCAAGTTCACTCACTCTCTCCTTATGAGATAAGCTCTCCAATCCAGGCAGCATCCTTGTAAATCTCCTGTGCACCCTCTCTCTCTATGGGTGGTGGACCAGAAATGAACACATTATTCCATCTGTACGAAGATAGCAATATAACAATATTTCATGTCCATATTTCACCTGGTCCCTTAACACCAGGAAAGCCCAGTGCAGTGCCTCAACATCCTGCAAAGGCTGAGGAAAGTTCCTCTCCCCACACCCCCACCCAACCTCACTACATTCCTGCAGAGGATGGTTTGATAGAGGTGCATAAAATTGAAGATTATAAATGCAAGCAGGCTTTTCCCACAGAGGGCGGGTGATCTAAAACTAGAGGACATGGGTTACGGGTGAAAAGGGAAAAGTTTAAGGGGAACTTTTTTTAAATTTTTTTTATTTTTCACACTAGAACCATATTAACCAAAATACACACAAACATTTCCCTCTTGAATATACACAGTGTCATTTTCTCCCCTTTTTTCCTTCCCACCCCCCCTCCCCACCCACTAAACTTTCAATATATACAATACAATAAACCCATTAAACAATGTCATCACACAATGAAAATAAACAAGAAAATCGTGTCATCTACTTTTACACACTGGGTCAGTTCATTTCGTCTTCTTCTCATTCTGTCATTTTAGGTGGTGGAGGTCCACGGTAGGCCCTCTCTGTTGTGTTCCATGTACAGTTCCCAAATTTGTTCGATTACTGTGATGTTATTTCTTAAATTATGTGTTATTTTTTTTCCAATGGAATACATTTATTAATTTCTATGTACCATTGCTGTATTCTCAGGCTCTCTTCTGATTTCCAGGTTGACATAATACATTTTTTTGCTACAGCTAAGGCTATCATAATAAATCTTTTTGCACTTCATCCAAATCGAGGCCAAGTTCTTTACTTCTTATATTACTTAGAAGAAAGATCTCTGATTTTTTTGGTATGTTTTTTTTGTGATTTTATTTAATACCTGATTTAGATCTTCCAAAACTTTTCCACTTTCTCACATGCCCAAATTGCATGTACTGTTGTTTCCGTTTCCTTCTTACAGCGAAAACATCTATCTGATACTGTTGGGTCCCATTTATTTAACTTTTGGGGCGTGATATATAGCTGTGTAACCAATTATATTGTATCATGCGTAACCTTGTGTTTATTGTATTTCTCATAGTTCCGGAGCATAGCTTTTCCATATTTCATTCTTTATCTTTATGTTTAGATCTTGTTCCCATTTTTGTTTGGGTTTACATCATTTTCTTTCTCTTGCAGCTTGATGTACATGTTTGTTACAAATCTTTTTATTATCATTGTGTCTGTAATCACATATTCAAAACTGCTTCCTTCTGGAAACCTCAGCCTGCTTCCCAATTTTTCCTTCAATTAGGTTTTCAGTTGATGGTATAAGGGGAACTTCTTCATGCAGAGAGTGGTGGGAGTGTGGAACCCAATTTTAATATTAAAGAAGAATTTGGACAGGTACACAAATGGGAGGGGTGTGGAGGGATATGGACTGGGTGCAGGTCAGTGGACTAGGCAGGGTGGGCCAAAGGCCTCTTCTGTATAGTGGTGTTCGATAGTTCCATTTCTCTCCTGTGCTTTGTGAAGAGTTTTTTCTGGGGCTGATATTCTGTCCGGTCATGTGGTTATGAGGGTTGCTGTCAGGGAGTACATTGGTCCATCGTGAGGAGGTGGGGACTACGCTGCTTGTGGAAACTTTGCAGCTCGTAGAAGGATTGGAACTGTGGAAGGAAGGGGGGGTGGGGGGCGGAGGTTGTGGAAAACAAAGTTAAAAGTGGTGAGCGTTTGATTCCAGGGAATGCAGGAGGATGCTGCCTTTGATCCTACAGCAGGTAATTGCAGGAAGTATGAAAGGGGCCAGGTTGATGATTGAAACCAGGTTCTGTTCTAAAAGGCCCACAGCTTGATCTTGCATTGTAACCCTTAATTGGGAAAGATTTGGCTGCAGAAAAAAAAAGACTCGTAATAAACCTCTGGCGTCTGTGTCTTGTCTTGCAGCTTCCAGTCAGTGTTTACGAGTCAGTCATTGATATCGTTGCCGGAGAGGTATGTACATTCATTGGCTTCTGGACTGTGTCTCTCGATCGTTTATTGTTCCCTGTCCATCTCTGTTGCTGAACAAACTATTCCAACTACTGCACTCGACATATTCCCTTTCTGTTCGTTCGTTTATTATCATGTACCAACCAGGACTAAACAGATTCTCTACTTGAGCATGCACACAAATATTTAAATAAATGTATAGAAATATTTTGGGGTGGTTTACTCAGTTCATCAATCTCACAGCCTGTGGGAAGAAGCTGTTTCCCAGCCTGGCTGTCCTGGTTTTGATACCCCTCTACCTTCTTCCCGATAGTTAGTGCTGGAGAGAAAGGATAAGCTCTATTTAAGCCGGTGAATATCATCAGTAGAGGAAGACGAGACTTTAGTGATCTTCCCAGCCGTTTTGACGACATCTGTTGCTAGTAAGGGCCGACAACTGTTGATTCATCTGCAAACTCGGTGATTCTGTTTGAGCTGAATCTGCCAGTTCAGTTGTGAGTCCAATCTCTCCCCAGAACCCGAGCCCTCTCTAAACTGGGGAAAGTCCAGGTTGTGGTGCTGAGAGAGATGGGTTCTGGTTCTGGGTGACCCTCCTCAGCCAAAAGCTGGCAGGAGCTCCTTTCCATGCCCACGGCATTGGGGTCCTGCTGAAGCACCTCCCCATGGTGGCGACTGCTCTCTGTTCAGCATCCCCTCTCTCTCTACCCTTCCCCCAGGCCACGGTGTTATTTGCTGAGCTCACCTACACGCTAGCCACTGAGGAGGCCGAACGTATCGGCGTCGACCACGTGGCTCGCATGACAGCCACCGGCACGGGGGAGAACTCCACAGGCAAGTGAGGGGTGGGGGAAGGGACGGGCAGGTGGAGTTGGAAAGGGGCAGGTGGGGTGGGGAAGGGGTGGGCAGGTGGGGTGGGAAGGGGGAGGTGGGGTGGGGAAGGGGTGGGCAGGTGGGGTGGGGAAGGGGCAGGTGGGGTGGGGAAGGGGCAGGTGGGGTGGGGAAGGGGCAGGTGGGGTGGGGAAGGGGCAGGTGGGGTGGGGGAAGGGGCAGGCAGGTGTCCCGGCGGTGTGGACATCTTACTCATTGTTTCGGAGTCAATGATACCCCTCCCATGCCTCGTCTCAGGGCTCCCGTTACCCATCCCCCTTCCACCCCCACCCCTGTCTCCCTGGGCACTAATTCGCCACCTATCTCCCACCCAGTCAATGATAACATTGGCCCACCCCACCCCTGTCTCCCGGGTCCATGAACCCCTCCCCCCCCACCTTGTAGTCAGTGAAGGAACTTTCCCACCTGAATGGGCCGAAGCGTTAACAAGTGTAGCCCGTTCCTGCTCCCTGAACCAGCTCCCGGACTCCCTCTGCTTCCAGAACCTTCTCTGGCCAATTAACCCAAGCTCTTGCGGACCACAGGAGTCTCTTGATCTCCCTTCTTAAAGGAACCAGTTTTTCTGAATGCGAGTTGTTGCTGACGCCAGACGTAACCTCCACATCATTGCGCTTCTCTGTGGCCCCACTCCCACCGTGACTGCTCCTGAGCACCCCCCCACCCCCCACCCCCCACTGATGCTCTCAGCTGTTTTTCTTTCCCTTGCAGTGGCTGAACATCTCATTGCCCAACACAGCGCCATCAAAATGTTGCACAGTCGAGTTCGGGTCATCCTCGAGTATGTGAAAGCCGTGGAATCAGGTAGGAATAACATCCCCCAGGCCTGATGCTCCCTCTGGGGACTAAACACCAGCTTGAGGCTTTACAAGGCACTGGTGAGACCTCTCTTAGTGTTGTGGGCAGTTTTGGGCTCCTTGTTGAAGAAAGGATGTGCTAATGTTGGAGAGGGTTCACAAGGATGATTCCGGGAATGGCAGGGTATGAAGAATGTTTGACCTGTACTCGTTGGAATTTAGGAGAATGAGGGGGAATCTTATTGAAACATTTCGAATGATGAAAGGCTTGGACAGAGTCAATATTAGAAAGGTTGTTTCCCACGGGAGAGTCCAGGACAAGAGGGCACAACTTCAGAATTGAAGGATGTCCATTTAGACACATTTCTCTAACCAAGGGTGGTAAATCTGTGGAATTTGTTGCCACAGGTGGTTGTGGAGGCCGTGTCATTGGGTGTATTTAAGGCAGAGATTGATAGGTTCTCGATTAGCCAGGGCATCAATGGTAATGGAGGGGAAGGCTGGGGAGTGAGGCTCAGTGGGAAAATTATTAAATGACAGGCTGACTTGATGGGCTGAATGGCCTATTTCTGCTTCTATGGTCTTATTATCATTGAGTTTGTCAGAAAGTGGGTGGGGTTGCAACTGGACCGGGGGGGTGGGGGTGTGGATGTCTGCAGTGGACAGGATGGACCTGCCTGTGTTTCTTCTGGGATGTTGGGGTGTAATGGGTATTTTGTGGACCCACCAACAGTCACTTCCAGAAACCAGCTTTAATCCTGATCTCCAGTGGTGGTCGTTGGAGTTGGCACATACTTCCTGTGACCACATCCAGCTGCTGTGTTGCCCTTGGTGTGGGTTCCTGGCAGGAGAATCACAATGTGTTGTAGTCAAACAGTTTAGAAGTTGGCCCTTCCGTGCTGCCCTCTGTTTATTTACACAATCCAATGTCCTCACATTGGGGCTGCATCCTTCTCTATCAACTACTCTTTCAACAAAAAGCCCTCAGAACTCCTTTAAATCTCCCTCTCATACCAAAGCCTCTTGTTTTGATATCCCTACCATGGAAGAAGGATTTGATTGCTCCCAGACCTCTTTCTTTGTCAACGTTTGTTATTTTTCTTAAATGTCAAAATCGAGTCCGCATTCACTTCAGCTGGCAGCTGACTCCACACTCCCAGCCCTCTCTGTGCGAAGAAGTTCCCTCTCATGTTCCCTTTAAACATTTCCCCTTTCACCCTGCAGTTCTTGTCTCGCCCAATCTCAGTGGAAAAGTCTGCTTTCATTTACTGAATTTATACCCCTATTTGACTCCCCAAAATGCATCCCATGAAACTTGTTGGGATTCAGTTCCATCCTCCCAACACTCCACCTAACATTCTACCTGATAAGCTTCAGATAACCTTCCACAGTAGCCAGCGCGTCCCTGATTTCCACGTCACCAGCAAACTTGCTCATTACACCTCTTGCATTCACTTTGTCTTTAATTACTATAACAAGCCGTTAAGATCCCAGAATGTCTGTTACTCACTTGCAAACCTCCCGGGTCATGCCTGAAACTTCTACGCACCAGAACATTAAGCTGCCAGCCCTGCCCTGCCCTCATCCGTGTTTCCGTGAGCACTTTTGGCAGTGCTCACAAAGTTTTAAGATATTGGTGAAGAAGGCACCTCTGAAAGAACTAAATCGTGGGAGGATGAATGACGACACGATGAGACGGGAGGGAGGGGGAGCTCATTGGTAGCAGCTGTTTGAGGCAAGACCATAAGGATGTGTGGGAGAAGTTGATAGACCAATCTGATGGGAGTGCAAGGGTCGGCACGTTCCAGGGAAGAGGCAGGACGGGCAAAGATGACGGGAAGGGTTATGAATTTAGTCATAAAGAAAAAGGAAGCATATTTAATTTTTTTTTTAATTTAAAAGGCCCTTCCAGCCCACAAGCCGTGCTGCTCAAATACACCAATTAACCTAAAAACCCTGTTTGTTTTTGGAGGGTGGGAGGAGACCAGAGGGCCCAGAGGAAACCCACATAGACATGAGGAGAGCGTACAAACTCCTTACAGACAGCGCTGGATTTGAACCTGGGTTGCTAATGCTGTCACGGCATGGCACTACACCAGGGTTTCCCAAACATTTTTACACTCACAGATCCCTAGGCCATCGGTGCTCTGTGATTAATAAGGAATTGCTTAAGGTGGTGTGTGGGTGGAAAGAAAACCACTGTTTTAATCGTCCCTCATGGTTTCAGAACTCCAAAGGAAATGGGCCAATGACAATTTTTCTCATGCAAAATATTTCAGTAAAAATTGGGTCTAGAGCAATGTTTCTCAACCTTCCCTTCCCACTTACATCACACCTTAAGCAGCCCCTTACTAATCACAGAGCACCGAATGGCCTTGAGCTGACTTAAAGTGGAATGTTAATGGAAAGAAAAGGTTTGGGAAGCCCTGTGCTACACTAACTGCCACGTAAATATGTACAATTTCAAAAGTGAAAGGTGTATGGGGCACTCACCGAATATGATGGAAAGAAAGAGCTCAACAGGGCCAAAAAAATGACCATAACGAGTCGGATTAAAGAGAATCCAAAGATATTTCATACTTGTACTACATAATAGCAAGGGAGAGAGTATGGCCAGTCGAACAAAGGAGTGGATTGGCCTTCAATCAGAATATTGAGTAATTGGGAGGTCATGTTGTAGTTGTATAAGATATTGGTGAAGTCCCTTTTGTGCTTTGGGAAAAATGACGTTGAGGGTGCAGAGAAGATTGACGAGGATGTGGCCAGGACTCAAGGATGGTGACGGCGATGTGGGGAATGCTAATACCTTGAGGCATTTTGAGTAAAAGCACAGCCAATGCTGGAAGAACTCAGCCCGTCTCGCAGTGACCAGAGGAGGTAAAGATGGACTACTGATGTTTCAGGCCTGATCCCTTCCTCAAGGAGTGTGCAAAGAGCAGGAAGGCGTCTGGGGAGGGAAAGGGGGAAGAATGGCAGGGGGAGGAGTTCAGACCAACTGACAAGAGATGTTAATTGGATATGATAACAGAAAAGGTGAGAACTGATTTTGGCTCCATGAAAGGATCTGTCTCCTTTCACAGAAAGAAGGAAAATGGCACAGAGAGAGAGATCTGGGTGAAAGAAGATGGGGCAAAGATAAGGGGGGCTTAATGAAAACCGGAGGTTGGTGTTAATGCCATTTAGTTGCAGGCTTGGGTCAGTTCCTGCATTGGTGCCAGGGTCAGTGTTGAATCTGTGTGCAGGCTGTGGCCTGAGTCGGTCTCAGGGCTATGCAGGCTGTGGCCTGGGTCGGCATCCAGGTCGCTGTTGGGGGAACAGCGAGGATGCTGGGATGGGGATGATATCACTGTTCAATTATCAATACCCCTTTCCCTGTTTTGAACAGGTGAAGTACCGTTTAACCATGAGATTCTGCGAGAGGCTTACGCCCTTTGTCATAGACTTCCTGTCCTCAGCACAGACAAGTTCAAAACAGACTTCTATGACGTAAGTCAGAGCTGCTTCCTCAGCCCAGACACCTGATTGCTTCACCTTTTGACTCCAATGTTAATGCCATCTGGCTGGAGAGTGCCCAGATGGAGTATTAGGTGTTGATCCTCCAGTTTGCAGGTGTCCTCAGTGTGGTATGGACAGACATGTCGGTGTGGGAATGGGGTGTGGATTGAAATCTCGGCCACTGAGAGGTGTCCATTATTGCAGCGGACAGAGTGAAGGTATTCATCGAAGCGATCTCCCAGTCTGTGACAGAGCATACCTTGACCAAGGGCTCAGTCACCCTTTACTTCCTTTCAGTGCTCCTTCTACTGAGTTTCTCCAGCATGTTTGGGTTTTGCAACCCACTGAAATGGTGCTTTTTGGTGGATCTAATGTGAGTAGGACCTACACACTGAATGGTAGGGATCTGGGGTATGTGGGAGAGCAGAGGGATCTTGGACTACAGGTAGATAATGTGGGCAAAAAGGCTTTTGGTATGTTGGCCTTCAATCAGAATATTGAATAATTGGAAGGTCATGTTGTAGTTGTTTGTATAAGACATTGGTGAAGCCCTTTTGTGCTTTGGGAAAGATGTCGTCGAGGGTACAGAGAAGATTGATGAGGATATGGGCAGGACTCGGGGTGGGGGGGTGGGCCTGAGCTACAGGGAGAGGGGGAGCAGGCTGGGGCTTTATTCCTTGGAGCGCAGGAGGATGAGTGGTAATCTCACAGAAGTGGACAGAATCATGGGAGGAATAGATTGAGTGAACGCAGAGAGCCTTTTAGCCAGGGCAGGGGAATCGGTCACCAAAGGACATAGGTTTAAGGTTGGGGGGGGGGGAGGTTTAACAGGAACCTAAGGGGTGATGTTTTTACCCAGAGGGTGGTAGGTATGAGGAAGGGGCTGCCAGAGGGGGTGGCTGAGGTGGAGACTATTTCGACGTTTGGACAGATACAGGGATAGGATGGGTTTAGAGGAACATGGGCCTGAAGCAGGCAGGTGGGACCAGTGAGGATGGGGCAGTCTGGTCAGCATGGGCATGTTAGCCCAAACACTGCATGATCCATGCAGAACTAGTCACCCAGCATTAAGTTAAGGTGGATAGTGAGGGAACAGAAAGCTTGGCCAAAGGGCAACAGGGGAGATGAGGGAAAGACTGAGGCAAATTTTAGAATGGAGGTGCATAAACGTGCTGGAGATAATCAGCAGGTCACCCAGCTTCCATTGGAAATAAAGAGTAACTAACATTTCAGGCCTGGGCCTTTCGTGAGCATTGAAGCTGAGAAGTGAAGGGGAGGGGGCAGAGGGCTAAGAAGGGTAGAAAGCCAAGTGGTTTGGGAGCTGAAGGAAAGGAGACCAGAGGGGTGACACAAGGAGTAGCTCGGTCCCCTGTGATCGGACAACATCCTTGTAAATCTCTGCACCCTCTCCTGCTTGATGACACGTTTCCTGCAGCGCGGTGACCAAAACTTGAACACGATCCTCCAAATGGGACTTCCTCAATGTTTTTATACAGCTGCAGTATGCCCTCTAAATCGGAGAGACAGGACGCAGATTGCTTCGCTGAGCTCTGTCCGTATCAGTGACAGGGATCTCCCAGTGGCCCCTCTCCCGCACTGACACTCCTGTCCAGGTCCTTGTGCACGGCCAAACCAAGGCCGCCCATAAATTGGAGGAGCAACCCTTAATTTTCTGTCTGGACCACACTCCAACCAGATGGCATCAACATCGACATCTCCACTTTCTGCTAGCCCTATTACCTCCTGCCCATGGGACTGTACTCCTCCACCGCCCCCCCCCCCCCCCCCACCACCATTTGATTCAGATGCCTGCCTACATTTGGCTCATACCTTGATGAAGGGCTTGAGCCTGAAACATTGGTTATGGATCTTTATCCTTGCGATATAAAGTCCACTATCTGACCTGCTGAGTTTCTCCAAACGTTGCATTTTTACTTCAATGACGGTGCCTGCAGACTCTCACGTTTTACACCAGTCTACTCAGTGACTGATGAAGTCGAATGAGTTGAAAGCCTTTTTGACCACCCTATCTCCCAGTGATGCCTCTCTCAAAGTACTAGCTTCCAGATCCCCACCATTCACGGTGTAAGTCAAACGTCAGAGATTCTTGAATAGTGAGCCCGGTGCGGGAGTTCCAGATGTGAAAGCTGTGCAGTGATTGCCCCCATGCCTGCCCTGCTGTCTGCCGCTGGTTAACACCATCCATTTCTTACTCTCCTTCAGCAATGCAATGATGTGGGTTTGATGGCATACCTGGGCACCATCACAAGGACCTGCAACACCATGAACCAGTTCGTCAACAAGTTCAACATCCTGTACGACCGGCAGGGCATTGGCCGACGCATGCGAGGCCTCTTCTTCTGATTTGTGAGGAGGACCCTATCCCAGAACTGTGGATGGGAGCTTCTGCCTCCTGCCTATGACTGCAGCCTCTGAAGGCTGCCACTTCTCCTCTGTCCCACCCCCTCCCTTCCGCCCCTCCCCTAACACCCCCTTCGCCACACCCCCTACTCCTCCTCTGCACCCTTCCCCCTCACACCTTTACCCACTCCAGCTCCAGTTTGTGCCCCAGGCTGCCTCGTGCCCCGGAGTTACATGCCCGTTTTCATTCTCTGGTTGGCTGGTTAACTCTGACTGTGTTTGGACTCTGGGAGCAGGTGCCCGAGGCTACTCCCAGGAAGCAGGTGTGAGGCTCCACATGGCAGCGAGGACGAGGAATAAAGTTTCAAAGAGTTGTACACATCTGGTCCTGAGGGGCCCGTCCTGAGAATGATTCTACAGCACAAATGCTTTTGTTGTCATTGCCAGGTGAATGAAGTTGGTCCATGGGACTACTTCTCAGGGCACTGAAGGCCAGATTCCCCAGCACGAGGCAGTGGCAGCGAATGGAGTTTAAATCCCACCTTACCAACAGTGGAATTTCATTCAGTGAACTGGAAAACTGTCCAGTCTTGGGAATGGTGCTGCCCCATGTGATTCATCACCTCCCTGACCACAATATCCCCAGTATGAAATCCATCCGACACCCCTTGCCCTGGTAGGTGGAAACCTCTCACCCATACAGCCGACGTCTAGCATAACCTCCATGTTCAAACAGAGAGCAAACAATGAGCTGCTGAGGGACTTGGCGAGTCTAATGGTATCCACGGGTGGATCAGCTCGAGGGTTTATCGTCATGCATCAAGATTCTTGCTTTCTGCAGCCGTACCAATACTTTGTTTCAAAAAAAGCTACAATAATATACTGAGTTTGAATTTGAAAGAATAAATACAAAATAAAATAAATGTTCAGTTATCTTGGTGCAAAAAAAAGTGACTTTGCAATAGTGCAGACAGTCTTCTGATGGTGACAAAGCAGCCCCTGAATGATGTAACAAGGAGAGGAGCGGGAGCCTGATCTAGAGGGACAGGTCTTCTGCCAGAAGAGATGGTTTTGGGTAATGATGTAACAGTCAGTATGGGGTTCCTAGCCATGGCTGCTGCCTGAGTCCCTCCACCAGCTCATTGTTTCCTTGGAAAAGTCATCCCAGACCACAGCTTTCTTCTGATTTATATTTCGGCAGCCTGTATTCGGCAGCAAATTTGCCACGTTGCCTTTGATATTCAAGTGAAGGAAAGGGAGCATCCTTTAAAGTTTCCAGAGCTGTCCACTGAGATGCTTTATCTCAATGTTTGCTGCTTCTTCCCCGAGGTGATGCTTCTCGTCAGGTAGAGCAGAGAATACCATCAGCAACATCTGTAGAGTGGGCAGGGAATTGACAGCATTTCACATCCAAGCCCTTCATCAAGACTTGTTATTTATTCAGTTTCATAGAGCCTTACAGCACATAACAGGCCCTTTGAACCATGATGCCCTTCCCTCCCTCACTCCTGTCACCCTTAATTGTTCTCACATCCATGTATTTTTCAAATTTCCCTGCTGCACCAAAAAAACTTAATCCCACATGTGAAGAGAGGGGTTTGCTGCTGAAGTAGCATTGGATGGGTCTGTTTGCCAACAAAGGAGCAAAGAGCCCTGGGGAAACCGATGTAATGGACATTGAAGAGAGGACGATCTGGGTTCGGAGCCTGCACCAAGGTTACAGCTGCAGAGCGATACCTGCACATTGTCCAATCAGCTGTGCTGCATTGTGTGTGGTCTGAGACCAGACGCAGATTGGCTGACCGCTTCGCTCAACACCTACACTCTGTGGGGACAGCCAACCATTCCAATCTGCCCCCGCCCCCCTCCACAAGCAATGCAACAGTGACGTGTCTGACCATGTCCTCATCCAGGACATCACCATTCCCACCATTGCTGACATCCACATTGTGCAGATCCAGGGATCTGGAGCAGCAAGAACAATGGGAGAACTCTGAGCAGTGTCGGGCTAAAAGATCTTGGGGTCCACTCAAAGCTGTTGTTACGGAGCCATTAAAATATATTGGCCATTAACTGTAAGATTGAGTTCAAGAGCCGTGAGGTAATGCAGCGATCTCAGACCTCAGTTAGACACTACTTGGAATATTGTGTTCAGTTCTGGTCACCTCACTACGAGAAGGATGTGGGTGCTATGGAGAGTCTTTTCTCCTTGGAGCCACAGGAGGATGAGGGGTGAGCTGATCGAGGTGTATAGGATGATGAGAGCCACTGATCATATGGATGGCCAGAGGCTTCTTCCCCAGGGCTGAAATGGCCAACACGAGGAGGTATCATTTTGAGGTGCTTGGGAGTAAGTACAGGGAAGGATGCAAGAGGTAAATTCTTCACACAGAGAGGGGTGGATGTAGGGAATGTGCTGCCAGTAACAGTGGTGGAGGCAGGGACAATGGGCCTTTTCAGAGATTGCATGTTCCTATCAGGAATAAGCAAGTTAACAGGCATGAGGAGCCTTGATTTTCAAGGGATATCGGAGAGCTGGTTAAGAAAAGGAGGGGGCTATATATGCAGTATAGACAACATGGAGCAAATGAGCTACTTGCAGAGATTAGAAAATGTAAGAGAGTATTTAAGAAGGAAATTAGGAAGGGAAAAAGAAGACATGAAGGTGTTTTGGCAGATAATGTGAAGGAAAATCCAAACGGTTCCTAAAAGTATATTAAAAGTAAAATGATAGTAAATCAGAGGGTCGACTATGTGTGGAGCCTCATGAAATGGGGGAGATCTTTGCATCATTGTTTACGCAGGAAACTAACATGAATAAGGATGGAATGTGGAGTTTATGGAGGGGGAGGTGCTGCCTTACAATGAATAAAAGTAGACAAACCCTCCCTCCCCCACCCCCTCCCCCCCGGACCAGATATGATAATTCCCCCGCACCTTGAGGGAGACAAGTGCTGAAATTGAAGGGCCCTTGGCGGATATATTCAAAGACTCCTTAGTCACGGGGGGAGGTGCCGGAGGATTGGAATGTGGCTCATATTGTCCCGCTGTTTAAGAAGGGCTCCAAGAGTAAACCAGGCAACTTTAGGCCAGTGAGCATGACATCAGTAGGATGTAATTTGAAGGATTTCTGAGAGGATATATAGATATTTGGACCATCAGCTGATTAAGAACAGTCAGCATGGGTTATGTGTGGTTGGTCATATTTAACAAATCTTGTCTTTTTTTTGAGGAAGTTACCAAGAAGATTGATGAGGGAAAGGCCGTGAATGTTGGCTATATGGACTTTAGTAAGGTCTTTCACAAGGTTCCACATGAGAGGTTGGTTCAGAAGGTTAGGACACTGGGTATATATGGACAGGCTGCAAACTGGATTTGAAATTGGCTTGGTGGAAGAAAACAAGAGTGGTGGTGGTGGATGGTGGCTTCTCAGACTGGAGGTCTGTGTCGAGTGGTGTGCCTCAGGGATCTGTATTGGGACCATTATTGTTTGATAGTGTATAAATAAGCAAGATGTTAATGTGATGAATTGGATCAGCACATTTGCGGATGACACAAAGATAGGAGGCGTCGTGGACTGTGAGGAAGATTTTCAAAGCTTGCAGAAGGATCTGGAATTGGCTGATGAAATTTAATGCAGATAAGTGTAAGGTGTTGCAGTTTGGAAGAGCTAATCATGGCAGGATGTACACAGTAAGTGGTAGACCATTGAGGAGTGTGGAGAAGCAGAGATCTGGAACTACATATACATTGTTCTCAGGTGGCATCGCATGTGGGCAGGGTTGTAAAAGCTTTTGGCATCTTAGCCTTTATAAATAAAATTATTGAGTATAGAAGTTGGAATGTTATATGGAAGTTATTCAAGTCATTGGTGAGGCCACACTTAGAATATTGTGTGCAGTTCTGGTTGCCCAACGGCAGGAAAGATATCAATAAGATTGAAAAGTGCAGAGAAGATTTACTAAGATGTTGCCAGGGTCTTCAGGAAAGATTAAACAAGTTAGGACGATACTCCTTGGAATGAAGAAAAATGAGGGGAGACTTGATCAAGGTTTATAAGAGTATGAGGGATAGAGACAGAGTGGATGTGAATAGGATGTTTCCACTTAGATTGGGAGAGGTAAATACAAGAGGTCAGAGCTTTAGGCTGAAAAGGGAGAGGTACAAGGGGAGTATTAGGGGAATATTTTTCACCCAGAGTGGTGGGAGTGTGGAATAAGCTGTCATTTGATGTCGTGAATGCAGATTCAACCTTGAAATTTTAAAAATAAATAGCATAAATACATGGATAGGAGAGGTCTGGAGGGTTATGTAGGTCGGTGAGACTAGTTTTATTGGAAGGGTCGAATGGCCTGTTTTTCTGTGGTTCTGTTAGATACGTGGAACTGATAAAAATGGAGGGTTATGCAATAGGGAAATTCTAGACAGTTTTTAAGAGTAGGCTATTGGGTCAGCATAACACTGTGGGCCAAAGGGCCTGTACTGTGCTGTAGGTTTCTCTGGAGGAATGGCAGGCATTTCCTTGACAACCTGGATGAAGAGCTCCAGCCTGGGAAGTCCAGCATTTTTTCTCCCTCTGGTCCTGCTCAACCTCCTGAGTTTCTCTTCCAGATCACTGCTTTCATACTGCTGGCCCTGACCACAGTGGCCATCAATAAAAGTGTCTCCTTGGATTTGAAGTGCTCAGGTATCTGGAAGTAGGAGAAGATCTGATTGTACCCAATGGTAACAGACCCTTCTAGCCCACAAGCGTGAATACACGCCTGGAACCAGCTACCCATCTGCTTCTTTCAGCGTGAGCTGAAACCAGGGCACACAAAGGAAACTCACATGGGTCACAGGAGAATGTACAAGCTCCTTTCAGTCAGCGGTGGATTTGAACCTGGGTTTATAGTGTTGTCATCTGGCAACGCTGCCTGTAAGGTTGACAATGGTACTCGTACTTAAGACCTGGGCTCACTACAATTTGTCTACCACTACAATCATTCCACAGTAGACATAATCTCACTGGTTCTCCACTCAGCCCTGGATCGCCTGGACAACAGCAATACCTACATCAGGCTGCTTTCCATTGATTACAGCTCAGATTTCAACACCATGATAACCTCAGTACTGGTCAGCAAGCTTCAAAACCCTGGCCCTCTGCACCTTCCCCTCCCCTCTGCAACTAGATCCCAGGATTTCTCTTTGGAAGACCACAGTGAGTACGGATCAGTAACAACATCTCCTCCGCACTGACAACACTGGCGCTCCTCAAAGATGTGTGCTTAGCCCACTGCTCTATTTTCTCTTCACCCACGACTGTGTGGCCAGTCATCATTCCAATGCCACCTACAAATTTGCTGACGAAATCATGGTTTTGGGCACAGGAGGGAATTGGATCAGCCAGTTGAGTGGTGTCCCAACAATGTTAGCATCAGGAACTGATTGTGGAATTCAGGAAGGAGAAGGCAGGAGAACATGATCCAGGCCTCATCGAAGAGTTGGCAGTGGAAAGGGTTAGAATTTCAAATTCTTGGGCATCAACATCTCTGAAGACCCATCCTGGATCCTCCATGTTGATGCAATCACAAAGAAGGGTCGTCTGCGGCTATATTTCATTAGGAGTTTGAGGAGATTTAATCTGTCACCAAAGACTCCTGCACATTTCTACATGAAGAGTCTGATATGGAGGTGCCAATGCACAGGGCAGCAACAGATTAGACTCCAGAGGATTGTGAACTCGGCCATGGGCACCAGTCTCCACTCCATCGAGGACACCTACAAGAGGTGATGTCTTAACGAAGCAGCCTCTATCCTCAAGGTCCTGCACCACCCAGGCCAGGCCCTCTTCACTCTGCTTCCATCAGGAAGGAGGTCCAGGAGCCTGAAGACGAGCACCCAGAGGCACACGAACAGCTTCTTCCCCGCTGCCATCAGATTCCTGAACGGGCAATGAACCACAGACATGGCCCCACTTTCTTCTTTTGCATCATTTTAAATAGTGTACTTATGGAAATGTTATTTGTTGCATCTGCAATGCACAATACTGCTGCCACAAAGCAATGAATTTCGGGGCAGTTGTTCATGACGATAAACCTGATTCTGAGGTCAGGTCCACACCGCCAGGAAACATGGACTCTGTTCAAAGCAGACAGACGGCACAGCAGATGTTCAGCAGAATTTATTGAGTTCAACATGGTCGGGTACAGGTACTGCAACAGCAGGCAGATCACCGAGCAAGCAGCATTCCCAATCAGGCGGGAGATGGATGGAGCTGGGAAAGAGACGGCAGTGCGGGTGCTGACCCTGGTCTGACTGAAACACAATACTCCGCGCGTTTCTACGGCCAATACTGGAATAAAACACAAATTGAACTCCAAGGCAGCAGGACACAGAGGGATCTTCACACGCTGGAAAAATCCCCAACTCTCACTCAGGCCTGCATTAACCATTAAGCAAAATAAGCACATGCTCAAGAGATTTTTCCCATGGTGCAGGTGAACTGGGCCCCACGATCAATGAAACATATTTAATATAGTTGTGGGGTCTGGCCTGGAAGAGAAGTGAATTTTAATCTATTATTTCACATTCAGTCTTAATGTTTTGTTGGACAATGGAAGGGTCGGGGTGGGCGGGGGGGGGAACCACTGGTGGGATGTGTTTAGGGGGCATCCGTTGGCCTTAATCTGGCCCCTGCTCCCACAACTTCACTCTTGCTGCAATAGGGAACCACGCAGACGGGAGGGAGCCAACCCTTCGAGAGGATCCTGCCGTAAGGACAGGTCACACCGACCCCGGGATGACGTGTTATGAGCCAGTGGGCTGGAATCTGGAGGAACGCCAGCATCTGCGGGTGAAGGGGAAAGAGTCCACAGTTCAAGACAAGAACCCCCACCCCCTCTCCATCCTTCTGGCGCTGCTCGACCTCATACCAGACTCCGGACTGCTGGAGACTGGCCGAAGGGACACCAAGTCTCGGAACCGGGGTGCCGAAGGCTTCCTGATTACGTCTAGATCTGGAACCCATGTTGCCAATGCGTCGAACTGGACTCTGCCTGCGGGAGCACTCGAGGTGAATCCACGGACTCTCTGGGGCGACCCATATTTCTCTGACTGTAAGGGCAATTTCTGTCGATGGTGGACCAGAGGAAATTTCGTGCAAGATTGCATTTTCTGTTTTATTACATGACAATTCTTGGGTGATTCCCCCCACCACCAGCAGGTTGTGTTGAGAGAAATGATTCCGGGAGGGTGGCCTGCGCCTCGCTGGTGTGCGCCGCTACCCTCCACCCACTCCAAACCAACACGACCCATCACCCGACCTCTCTCCACCTGTCTACACCGGAAAGTTGGGAGGTTGGGGAATAGTCTCAGGGCAACCCCGGGCACTGAAGTGATCAGTTCGGGCATCTGTGAAAAGATCCACTTGGTTAACGGCTCCAGCCAGAAACCTCTTGTCGAGTCTTAGGTGGGAGGTAATCGGGGGCCAGAGCTGCAGGGTGAGGGGGAGCAGGAAGATACAGGGTGGTCTCATAGAGGGGACAGAATGAGGAGAGGAATGGATGGGGTGAACGCAGAGAGTGTTTTGGCCAGAGCAGGGAAATCAGTCACCAGAGGGCATGTGTTAAAGGTGATGGGGGGGGGGGGGGGAGAGCGATCTAACAGGAACTTGAGGGAAAACATTTTATGCAGAGTGTGGTGTGTGTGTGTGTGGAATTGGCTGGTGGAGCCAGGAACTATTGCAGTGTTTGGATGGTCGGGTTTCGAGGGAATGTGGGGCCAAACGCAGGCAGGTGGGTCGGCATGGGCAAGATGGGTCGAAGGGCCTGTTTCCGCCGTGTCTTTTCCTGGCTCAGCAGCTTTTCTCCTTGTTCGTCGTGGGGGAAGAGGCAGGGATACCTCTCCCCCCTCTCCCCACCAAGGCCAGGCACCCACCCGTCTGCTCCCAGTGCAGGTCACACAGAGCACTTTACCTAGGGAAGATAAAGGTTTCAGTCTGGAGACTACAACGTTGGTTCTGTATCTTTGCTGTATAAAGTACACAGTTTGACCTGCTGAGTTTCTCCAGCCGTATGGATTTTACTTCAACCACGGTGCCAGCAGACTTCTGCAACCCTGAATCCAGCCCACCAGCTTCCAGACACTACATCTGATCCTCCTTTGACCTGAGCATTGTTCTGTTTACTTTTGGAAGAATTTGTTACAGCGCCAGTGACGCGAGTTCAAATCCAGCACTGAGCCCTTTCACGCTGCCTTGTAAAATTTGTCCCGTTAACACCCCCATTCACAAGGCAGCGTGAAAGGGCCAGACACAGTGAGCGGTGTCCAAAGGGCAAACAGGTCCCTCACGGAACCCATTAATACTCACCTGGGACGGTGGCTTGAAACAAAAAATGACCAGTATTCACTTGCGCGCTGACATTACGGGAATCCCCGGCTGGTGTCTGCCTCGATCGGCAGGGGTAGAGGGGTCGCTGCGATCGGGGGCAGAGGGTTGGCCGCGATGGGGGGGGGGGAGGCTGCCAAGGTGGGTGGTGGGAGCAACTGACAGCTGGTGTGGGGGAAACTTACCGATCGTTTGAATGGCGCATCATCGCAGGGGCGGGATCGCTGGGTTGGCGATTTGCTGGGTCGATTCCCCCCCAGCTTGAAAGGTGCCGAGAGCACCTCGACCCATTAAACGCACCTGGGTGCCAGGAGGGCTACCCAGGTGCGGCAGTTTAAAAGCGCTGACTGTCACGAAGGAATCTGTCCGTTCTCCTCGTGGTTTCCTCCGACCCTCCAAAAGCGTACGGGGGTTATAAGTTAATGGGTGTATTTGGGCAGTATGGTCTCATGGGCCGGGTGGTCCCGTACCGAGAGGTCTCCTGAACTGTGTTTTTAAAATCCATTTGTTTGTTCCTCCCTGCGCAGTAAAAACCCAAGCCCATTTGTTATTTAATTTAAATTTAGACATCCAGCACGGTAACAGGCTCTTCTGACCCACGAGCCCTTACCACCTAATTCCACCCCATAACCTCCGTATGTTGTGGAGGGTGGGACGACATCCAGCGCAGGGAGAACGTACAAACTCCTTACAGACAGCGCGGGATACGAACCCCGGTCGCTGGAAACAGCGTTGGGGTACTCTCATCTGGAGCTGCTCCTCGCACCTGCATTCAAATCCTGTCCTCGGGTGCTTTGTGGAATCCGCGTGTTCCTCCCATGAGTCTGAAACTCGTCGCCTGGCTCATTGCAGAGCCAGGGAGAGAGAGAGAGAACCCGAGCAAGTTTAAAGGAATGTGGGCAGGGTAAGTGAGTGGGGAGTGCGGATGGTCTGGGAGCTGCCAGAGTCCGTGGACAAAAGTGGCCTTCCCTGCGGTCAGATGAATTGTTCTGTCCTGCACCACCAGGCTTCAAGCCTCTCATTAATATGGAGAGCTTAACGCTGCTGTTCGAATGATGGGGTAGTTACAGAGGCAATGACGAACATAGAAACTAGGGAGATCATCCAGCCTACCATCTCTGCTCTGCAGGTCTGCCACCCAGCCCCCTCTCCCCCACTTGGCCCCATTGCCTTTAATCCCCTGACAATCTCTTTTCCCCTGGTTTCTCTCTTTGGAATGAAGAAGGATGAGAGGAGACTTAATAGAGGTCGACAAGATTCTGAGAGGCATAGGTAGGGACAGCGCCTGTCTCCCAGGGCAGGAACAGCAAACACCAGAGGACGCCTGTACAAAGTGAAGGGAGGGAAGTTTAGGGGAGACGTCAGGGGGAGGGGTTTTTTTTACCCAGAGAGTTGTGGGGGCCTGGATAGCCTGCCGGGGGTGGTGGTGGAGACTGGCACATTAGGAGCTTTTAATAGACAGGCACGTGAATGGAAGTAAAATAGAGGTTTACGGATTAGGGAGGGTTCAGTACTTTTTATAAGGAATATATGGGTCGGCACAACATCGAGGGCCGAAAGGCCTGTACTGTGCGGCAATGTTCTGCGTTTGTTGGTTTCCATCTTGAACAGGAGCCTCTCTCGTTCACATAATATGGCCCACATCCTGGTGGAGGGTGGGAGGAGAATCCAGACCCTTGCCCTGCTGCCTTGGAGTCCTGCACACTAGTACTCATCATCCTCGTCTCCACCTTCATCTTCGTCTTCTCCCCCATATCGGGGGTCATAAGGGGAGCCGTAGGGAGATCTGTATCGGGGGTCATAAGGGGAGCCGTCGGAAGATCCGTATCGGGGGTCGTAATGAGATCCGTATGGGGAGACATGGGGAGATCCATATGGGGTGTCGTAAGGATTCGGGGAGTTGTAAGGAGATGGGTTCGGGGAGTTGTAGGGATTGTGGTTTGGAGAGGATCCATATGGATTATTATGACCATAATACGAAGGGTCTCCGTAATAACCGTAGCGGGGATCATAAGGGTCAATTTCATCATCTTCCATCTCGGAGTCATCTTCATGCTCTTCATAGTAGGATGGATTATGGCGCTCACTTCCCCTATAGTCTTCTTCCTCTGGCTCTTCCTCACAGTCTGGGTCGTACACTGGGTCACACTCGTACCCCCTGGCATTGTAGGAGCGCGGTGCAGGCGCGCAGGAAGGGTCGTATTTCGGATCGCAGGACCTTCTTGAGCACTTGGAATCAGTTTTGGGATCGCAGTCGACATGAAGCCTTCCCAGAACGCGGTAGAAGTACTGGAGCAGGCAGGCAGGGTCGTGCGGATTGCAGGAGAGCTGGGACGGTGCCTGGTACTGAGCCTTGGGCAGAGGAGGAGTCGGCTGAACCACCGGAGCTTTAGGAGCCACGGGCTGAGGTCTGCAGCTCGTGTCTTTCTCTGGATCGCACGAGGTCTTGGGCCTCGCATGTGTCGGTGCCATACCGATCGTGTACTGATAGAAAGGAGCATCTTTCCCGTAGACACTCTCCAAATGCCTCATTTGCAGGTATGTTAGTCGGATCCGATCAATTTCATAGAGCTGGAGGGGCAAGAACAAGAGGAAAGGTTGGATTTCGCACCTTCTTTCCCGAGGACCCTCCTCATTGCCCCACCATATTCTTCTTCCCTCAACCCCAGGCAATATTCCTTGCTGGTGTCTCCGTTCGGACCTTCGTCCCAGCTCAAATCATCACTCCAGGGGACTGACTCAGCCTAAAATTACCAGCACCTCCACCTTCCCGTTACCTCCCGTCCCTCTCTCTGGCAAGCAACGACCAGCCAGAGGTCGGGCTCCCAGCTATCTCGCTGATTCCCATCATTCACCTTATCTAACCCGGGACACACGTGGAACACGATGGCAGAGCTCAGGGGCGTGTGGAACCAGCTTCCAGAGGAAGGAAGTTGTGGTGTCAGGGACACTCGTTAGGTTTTAAAAAAAAACAATCGGGATGGGTCCAGGGAAAGGGAAAGGCTGGGAGGGAACAGACAAATGGGCCCTGCCCTGGTAGCCACCCTGCATAGCATGGACAAGATGGGTCACAGGGCCTGTACATCTCTAACACTGTCATCCAAGCAGAGAGGGGTGGGTTTACATTTGTCAAGGAACTGTTAGAACCATAGAACATTACAGCACAAAAACAAGTCTTTCAGCCCTTCTCGTCCATTCCTAGTCCCCCTGACCATAACCCTCTGTATCTCTCCCATCCATGTACCATAAGTAATTCAAATAGATGTCACCTTTGTATGTGAGGTGATGCATTTTGGAAGGACAAACCAGAAGGCTGAGTACAGGGTTAATGGTCAGATACTTAACAGTGTGGAGGAACAGGGGGACCTTGGGGTCCAAATCCACACACCACTCAAGGTCAGCACACAGATTGATAGGATAGTTAATAAGGCCTATGGGATGCAGGGCTTCATTAATAGGGGATTGAGTTCAGGAGCTGAGAGATGTTGCAACTCTATGAATCTTTGGTGAGACCCCACTTGGAGTACTGTGTTCAGTTCTGGTCACCTCATTACAGAAAGGGTGTGAAAGCTCTGGAGAGGGGGCAGAGGAGATTGGCCAGAATAAGGGAAATGTTTGATGTTTTAGAAATGTTGTCTTATAAAGTGTTCAAAACAAGAAAGCAGAAATGGATAAGAAGGAAAGGTGATAATAAGGAAACGGAAAGGGAAGATAAACAAAGTATGAAATGGCTACATTGAACTATATGACTTTAAATATTAACGGAATACATAACCAAATCAAAAGGAAGAAACTGCTAAATTTACTGAAAAAAGAAAAAATTGATATAGCATTCGTGCAAGAAACACATTTAACTGAAATGGAGCATAAGAAATTAAAGAGAGATTGGGTAGGACATGTAACAGCAGCGTCATATAATTCAAAAGCTAGAAGAGTAGCTATATTAATCAGTAAAAATGTACCAATTAAAATAGAAGAGGAAATAATAGATCCAGCAGGGAGATATGTAATGATAAAATGTCAGATATATTTGGAGTTTTGGAATTTACTCAATGTATATTCACCTAACGAAGAAGATCAAAAATTTATGCAAGATATTTTTTTGAAGATAGCAGACACGCAAGGGAACATATTAATAGGAGGGGATTTCAACATTAATTTGGATTCAAATATGGATAAAACTGGGAGAAAAATTAACAGAAAGAACAAAGTAACCAAATTTATAATTAAATCGATGGAAGAAATGCAACTTTTGGATATATGGAGGAAGCAACACCCAAAGGAAAAGGAATATTTTATTCGGGTAGACACAAAACATACTCAAGAATAGACCTATTCCTGTTATCAGCTCGTATGCAAGACAGAGTAAGAAAAACAGAATATAAAGCTAGAATATTATCGGACCATTTACCCTTGATATTGACAATAGAGTTAGAGGATATCCCTCCAAGAATGTATAGATGGAGATTAAACTCCATGCTACTTAAAAGGCAGGATTTTAGAGAATTCATTGAAAGACAAATTAAAATGTACTTTGAAATAAATACGGAATCAGTGAAAGATAAGTTTATACTATGGGACGCAATGAAAGCGTTCATCAGAGGGCAAATAATAAGTTATGTAACCAAGATGAAGAAGGACTACAATCAGGAAACAGAGCAGTTGGAAAGGGAAATAGTAAATATAGAAAAAGAACTAGCAATGAAGGAAGACACAACTAAAAGAAGAGAATTGGCAGATAAAAAAATAAAATATGAAACACTACAAACATATAAGGTGGAGAAGAACATAATGAAGACAAAACAGAAATATTATGAACTAGGGGAAAAAATGCACAAAATTCTAGCATGGCAGCTTAAGACAGAACAAACTAAGAGAATGGTATTGGCATCAAGGAAAAAAGACAAACAAATCACATATAATCCAAAGGAGATCAAGGAAAACTTTAGAGAGTTCTATGAACAATTATACCAAATTGAAAATGAAGGGAAAGAAGACAAAACAGATGAATTTTTAACTAAAATTGAACTACCAAAATTACAAACAGAGGAACAAAATAAATTAACAGAACCATTTGAAATAGTAGAAATACAAGAGATAATAAAAAAAACTACCGAATAATAAAACACCAGGAGAGGATGGATTCCCAATAGAATTCTATAAAACATTTAAAGATTTATTAATTCCTCCCCTCCTGGAAGTAATCAACCAGTCTGATAAAACACAAAGCTTACCAGATTCATGCAAAACAGCAATAATTACAGTAATACCAAAGACAGGGAAAGATCCACTCACACCAGCGTCATATAGACCAATATCTTTACTTAACACAGATTATAAGATAATAGCTAAACTATTAGCAAACAGATTAGCCGACGATATACCTAAAATAGTAAATCTAGACCAAACTGGATTTATTAAAAAAAGACGAACAACAGACAATATCTGAAAATTTATTAACTTAATTCATGCAGTAGAAGGGAGTAAAGTGCCAACAGTAGTAGTTGCTTTAGTCGCAGAGAAGGCCTTTGACAGAGTAGAATGCAATTATTTATTCAAAGTATTGCAAAAATTCAGTTTACCAGAGAAGTATATTAATTCGATTAAAGCATTATATAGGGGGCCATTGGCGAAAGTGACAGTAATTGGATATATATGAAAGCAATTTAATTTAAGCAGATCAACAAGGCAGGGATGCCACTATCACCCTTATTTTTCGCGTTAGCTATAGAACCACTAGCAGAATTGATAAGAACAGAAAATAATATAAAAGGGATAAAAATAAAAGACAAGGAATATAAAATCAGTTTATTTGCGGATGATGTTATAGTATACTTAACAGAACCAGAACTATCAATAAAAGAATTACATAAGAAATTGAAGGAATATGGAGAAGTGTCGGGTTACAAGATTAACGCCAAAAAAAGTGAAGCAATGCCAATGAATAATGCAGATTTCTCAAAATTTAAGAAGGAATCACCATTCAGATGGCAAATGCAAGCAATAAGATACATAGGTATACAAATAAATAAAAACCTCAGACATCTATATAAACTCAATTATTATCCACTAATGAAAAAATTACAGGTCGATTTAGAGCATTGGAAAGATTTACCACTAACACTAATAGGAAGGATTAACTGTATTAAAATGAACATTTTCCCAAGGATACAATACCTATTTCAGGCATTGCCAATATACTTGACAGAGAAATTCTTCAAGGAGTTAAAGAAAATAATAAGGAAATTTTTATGGAAAGGGGGGAAACCGAGGATAGCGCTAGATAAATTAACAGAATGGTATAAACAAGGAGGTTTACAACTGCCAAACTTTAAAAAATATTATAGAGCCGCACAATTAAGATACCTATCAGATTTTTATCAAACAAGGGAAAAGCCAGATTGGACTAGATTAGAACTAGATAAAATAGGGGAGAAGATAGCTGAACATATATTATATAAATGGGATGAAATATTGGTACAACGTAGGAGTTCTCCAGTATTACATCATCTGCTCAATATTTGGAAGAAGATTCATGTAGAAAGGAATAAAACAAATTACCAATTACCAAAACTAATACTGACGCAAAATCAGTTAATCCCTTTTACAATAGATAACCTTTCCTTTAGAGAATGGGAGAAAAAAGGGATCAAAAGAATAGAAAATTGTTTTTCAGGAAATAAATTACTATGCTTTGAACAAATGAAGGATAAATATAATATAACTCAAGATACAGTGTTGGCATACTACCAATTGAGATCCTACTTGAAGGACAAATTGGGAAGCAGTCTGAGGTTACCAGAGGGAAGTAATTTTGAAAATGTGATTACAGACACAATGATAATCAAAAAATTTATAACAAATATGTATATTAAAATGCAAGAAAAGGAGAATGAGGAAACAAATGGTAAAACTAAACAAAAATGGGAACAAGATTTAAACATAAAGATAAAAAAGGAAACATGGGAGAAGTTATGCTCTGGAACTATGAGAAATACAATAAACACGAGGTTACGTATGATACAATATAACTGGATACACAGGCTATACATTACACCTCAAAAGTTAAATAAATGGGACCCAACAGTATCTGACAGATGTTTTCGTTGTAAAAAAGAAATGGGAACAACAATTCATGCAATCTGGACATGTGAGAAAGTGGAAAAATTTTGGGAAGATCTAAACCAGATATTAAATAAAATTACAGAAAACAATATACCAAAATACCCAGAGATCTTCCTCCTAAGTAACGTAAAAAACAAAGAATTTGGACTTGATTTGGATGGTGCACAAAAAAGATTTGTTATGATAGCTCTAGCCGTAGCAAAAAAATGTATTATGTCAACCTGGAAAGCAGAAGATAATTTGAAAATACAACAATGGTATATAGAAATGAATAAATGTATTCCATTAGAAAAAATAACATATAATTTAAGAAATAATATTGAAATATTTGAACAAATATGGGAGCCATAAATGAAACACAAAAGAGAAAACCTACCGGGGACATCTACCACCTAAAATAACGAAAGGAGAAGGAAATGAAAAGAATTGACTCAGTGGAATTTCTTGTTTATTTTTATTGAATGACAACATTGTTTGACTGGTTTAATTTATCTTAGATTCTGTACTTTAAATGAATGGGGGGGGGTGGTAGGGAGGGTGGAATGGGAGGGGGGGGAGAAAATGACACTGTATATATTTGAAAAGGAAAATGTATGTATCTTTGTCAATGTGGTTTATGGTGTGAAAAATAATTTTTTTTAAAAAAGTGCTGAAGGGCCTGTACAGCGCTGTAATGTTCTATAAGTATAAGACATAGGAGCAGAAATAGACCATTCAGCCCATTATCTGCCCTGCCATACACTTATGAGCTGATCCGTTTTCCCACTCAGCCCCACTGCCCGTCCTTCTCCCCTTAACCTTTTTTTTATTTATTTTTTTATTTTTCACACCATAAACCACATTGACCATGATACATACATTTTCCTTTTCAAATATATACAGTGTCATTTTCTCCCCCCCCTCCCTCCTCCCATCCCACCCTCCCTACCTCCCCCACCCATCCATTTAAAGTACAAAATCTAAGATACATTAAACCAGTCAAACAATGTTGTCATTCAATAAAAATAAACAAGAAATTCCACTGAGTTAACTCTTTTCATTTCCTTCTCCTTTCGTTAATTTAGGTAGTGAATGTCCCCGGTAGGTTTTCTCTATTGTGTTTCATGTAAGGCTCCCATATTTGTTCAAATATTTCAATATTATTTCTTAAACTATATGTTATTTTTTCTAATGGAATACATTTATTCATTTCTATATACCATTGTTGTATTTTCAAATTATCTTCCAATTTCCAGGTTGACATAATACATTTTTTTGCTACGGCTAGAGCTATCTTAACAAATCTTTTTTGTGCACCATCCAAATCAATTCCAAATTCTTTGTTTTTTATGTTACTTAGGAGGAAGATCTCTGGATTTTTTGGTGTATTGTTTTCTGTAATTTTATTTAATATTTGGTTTAGATCTTCCCAAAATTTTTCTACTTTCTCACATGTCCAGATTGCATGAATTGTTGTTCCCATTTCTTTTTTACATTGAAAACATCTATCAGATACTGTTGGGTCCCATTTATTTAACTTTTGAGGTGTAATGTATAGCCTGTGTATCCAGTTATATTGTATCATACGTAACCTCGTATTCATTATATTTCTCATCTTTCCAGAACATAATTTCTCCCATGTTTCCTTTTTTATCTTTATATTTAAATCTTGTTCCCATTTTTGTTTAGTTTTACCATTTGTTTCCTCATTCTCCTTTTCTTGCAGTTTAATATACATATTAGTTATAAATCTTTTGATTATCATTGTATCTGTAATCACATATTCAAAGTTACTTCCCTCTGGTAACCTCAGACTGCTTCCTAATTTGTCCTTCAAGTAGGATCTCAATTGGTAATATGCCAGCACTGTATCTTGAGTTATATTGTATTTATCTTTCATTTGTTCAAAGGATAATAATCTATTTCCTGAAAAACAATTTTCTATTCTTTTGATCCCTTTTTTCTCCCATTCTCTAAAGGAAAGGTTATCTATTGTAAAAGGGATTAGATGATTTTGCATCAATATTAGTTTTGGTAATTGGTAATTTGTTTTATTCCTTTCTACATGAATCTTTTTCCAAATATTGAGTAGATGATGTAATACTGGAGAACTCCTACGTTGTACCAATTTTTCATCCCATTTATATAATATGTGTTCAGGTATCTTTTCCCCTATTTTATCTAATTCTAATCTAGTCCAATCTGGCTTTTCCCTTGTTTGATAAAAATCTGATAGGTATCTTAATTGTGCGGCTCTATAATAATTTTTAAAGTTTGGCAGTTGTAAGCCTCCTTGTTTATACCATTCTGTTAATTTATCTAGTGCTATCCTCGGTTTCCCCCCTTTCCATAAAAATTTCCTTATTATTTTCTTTAACTCCTTGAAGAATTTCTCTGTCAAGTGTATTGGCAATGCCTGAAATAGGTATAATATCCTTGGGAAAATGTTCATTTTAATACAGTTTATCCTTCTTATTAGTGTTAATGGTAAATCTTTCCAATGCTCTAAATCATCCTGTAATTTTTTCATTAGTGGATAATAATTGAGTTTATATAGATGGCCGAGATTTTTATTTATTTGTATACCTAGGTATCATATTGCTTGCATTTGCTATCTGAATGGTGATTCTTTCTTAAATTTTGAGAAATCTGCATTATTCATTGGCATTGCTTCACTTTTATTTGCGTTAATCTTGTAACCCGACACTTCTCCATATTCCTTCAATTTCTTATGTAATTCTTTTATTGATAGTTCTGGTTCTGTTAAGTATACTATAACATCATCCGCAAATAAACTGATTTTATATTCCTTGTCTTTTATTTTTATCCCTTTTATATTATTTTCTGTTCTTATCAATTCTGCTAGTGGTTCTATAGCTAACGCGAAAAATAAGGGTGATAGTGGGCATCCCTGCCGTGTTGATCTGATTAAATTAAATTGCTTTCATATATATCCAATTACTGTCACTTTTGCCAATGGCCCCTTATATAATGCTTTAATCCAATTAATATACTTCTCTGGTAAACTGAATTTTTGCAATACTTTGAATAAATAATTCCATTCTACTCTGTCAAAGGCCTTCTCTGCGTCTAAAGCAACTGCTACTGTTGGTGCTTTACTCCCTTCTGCTGCATGAATTAAGTTAATAAATTTACAAATATTGTCTGTTTTGCGTCTTTTTTTAATAAATCCAGTTTGGTCTAGATTTACCATTTTAGGTACATACTCTGCTAATCTGTTTGCTAATAGTTTAGCTATTATCTTATAATCTGTGTTAAGTAATGATATTGGTCTATATGACGCTGGTGCGAGTGGATCTTTCCCTTGCTTTTGTATTACTGTAATTATTGCTGCTGGTAAGCTTTGTGTTTTATCAAACTGGTTGATTACTTCCAGGAGGGGAGGAATTAATAAATCTTTAAATGTTTTATAGAATTCTATTGGGAATCCATCCTCTCCTGGTGTTTTATTATTTGGTAATTTTTTTATTATCTCTTATATTTCTACTATTTCAAATGGTTCTGTTAATTTATTTTGTTCCTCTATTTGTAATTTTGGTAGTTCAATTTTAGTTAAAAATTCATCTATTTTCCCTTCTTTCTCTTTGTTTTCAGTTTGGTATAATTGTTCATAGAATTCTCTAAAGTTTTCCTTGATCTCCGTTGGATTATATGTGATTTGTTTGTCTTTTTTCCTTGATGCCAATACCATTTTCTTAGCTTGTTCTGTCTTAAGCTGCCATGCTAGAATTTTGTGCGTTTTTTTTCGCCTAATTCATAATATTTCTGTTTTGTCTTCATTATGTTCTTCTCCACCTTATTTGTTTCATATTTTATTTTTTTATCTGCCAATTCTCTTCATTAGTTGTATCTTCCTTCATTTCTAATTCTTTTTCTATATTTACTATTTCCCTTTCCAACTGCTCTGTTTCCTGATTATAGTCCTTCTTCATCTTAGTTACATAACTTATTATTTGCCCTCTAATGAACGCTTTCATTGCATCCCATAGTATAAACTTATCTTTCACTGATTCCGTATTTATTTCAAAGTACATTTTAATTTGTCTTTTCAATTAATTCTCTAAAATCCTGCCTTTTAAGTAGCATGGAGTTTAATCTCCATCTATACATTCTTGGAGGGATATCCTCTAACTCTATTGTCAATATCAAGGGTGAATGGTCCGATAATATTCTAGCTTTATATTCTGTTTTTCTCACTCTATCTTGCATACGAGCTGATAACAAAAATAAGTCTATTCTTGAGTATGTTTTATGTCTACCCGAGTAATATGAATATTCCTTTTCATTTGGGTGTTGCTTCCTCCATATATCCAAAAGTTGCATTTCTTCCATCGATTTAATTATAAATTTGGTTACTTTGTTCTTTCTGTTAATTTTTTTCCCAGATTTGTCCATATTTGAATCCAAATTCAGGTTGAAATCCCCTTCTATTAATATGTTCCCTTGCGTATCTGCTATCTTCCAAAAAATATCTTGCATAAACTTTTGATCTTCTTCGTTAGGTGAATATACATTGAGTAAATTCCAAAACTCCGAATATATCTGACATTTTATCATTACATATCCCTGCTGGATCTACTATTTCCTCTTCTATTTTAATTGGCATATTTTTACTAATTAACATAGCTACTCCTCTTGCTTTTGAATTATACGACGCTGCTGTTACGTGTCCTATCCAATCTCTCTTTAATTTCTTGTGCTCCAATTCAGTTAAATGTGTTTCTTGCACAAATGCTATATCAATTTTTTCTTTTTTCAGTAAATTTAGCAGTTTCTTCCTTTTAATTTGGTTATGTATTCCGTTAATATTTAAAGTCATATAGTTCAGCGTAGCCATTTCATACTTTATTTATCTTCCCTTCCCGTTTCCTCATTATCACCTTTCCTTCTTATCCATTTCTGCTTTCTTGTTTTGAACACTTTATAAGACAACATTTCTAAAACATCAAACATTTTCCTTATTCTCCTATTTAAAACTTCTTTAACCCCATTCTCCCCTCCCCCTACTGAGTTGCCCTTTATCCCTTGTCGGGCAACCACATCTCCCCTCTCCATTTGGATTTGCGAATTCACTCGCAAACATCAACTGATTTTGTAGTGACCATAAGTCCTCCCTACCCAGCCCCCCCCACAGAAAAGATTTCAATTTTCATATGTAACAAAGGTCACTCTTTTAATTCCCTCCTTATTCCCTCTATTCCCTTTCCCTCCCTTATTAATTCTTGTCTATACTCTATATATTTTCCTCTAAATACGGATACATTCATGTATACACACTATATATACACACACATATACCCCTTTACACACATACATATAGTTTGTGGTCATTTTTACTCTCATTACATGTCTTCATCTCTCTGCTTGTTTTGTAGTTGTTCTGCAAATTTCGTTGCTTCCTCTGGATCCGAGAATAGTCTGTTTTGTTGCCCTGGAATAACTATTTTAAGTACCGCTGGGTACTTTAACATAAATTTATATCCTTTTTTCCATAAGATCGTTTTTGCTGTATTGAACTCCTTCCTCTTCTTCAGGAGTTCAAAACTTATGTCTGGATAGAAAAAAATTTTTTGACCTTTATATTCCAGTGGCTTTTTGTCTTCTCTTACTTTCTTCATTGCTTTCTCCAATATATTTTCTCTTGTATATCTTAAGAATTTTACTAAAATGGATCTTGGTTTTTTCTGCGGCTGTGGTTTCAGGGCTAAAGTTCTATGTGCCCTCTCTATTTCCATTTCTTCCTGTAATTCTGGTCTTCCTAGGACCCTGGGGATCCAATCTTTTATAAATTCTCTCATATTCTTGCCTTCTTCATCTTCCTTAAGGCCCAATATCTTTATATTATTTCTCCTATTATAGTTTTCTATTATATCTATCTTCTGAGCTAACAGCTCATGTGCCTCTTTAACTTTTTTATTAGATTCTTCTAATTTCTCTTTTAATTCCTCTACTTCCATTTCTACAATTGTTTCTCGTTCTTCCATATTTTCCACTCTTTTTCCTATCTCTGACATGGCCATTTCCATTTTATTCATTTTTTCTTCTGCATTCTTAATTCTTCTTTTTATCTCATTAAATTCATGTAATTGCCATTCTTTCACTGATTCTATATATTCTTTAAAAAAAGATACATCCATTGTCTTGCCTTTCTCTCCTTCTTCCACTTCTTTCTGTTCTTCTTCTTCTTCCTCCTCTGGATTGACCATCTATTGTTTCCTTGTTTTCTTTTTACCCTCTTCTTTCTTGTTGTCGTTATTGTCTGTGTTCTGCACCTGCTGCTGTGCTGCAGGTTTCTCTCTCAGCTGCGGAGATCGACTCTGCAGCTGTTCCCCCCTCTCGTCAGTGTGTTTTTTTTCAAGTGCGGTTGCGCACTTTTACTCGGCTCTGCGAGCCATTTTTGTAGTCCCGAGCCCGGGACCTCCACTGACCTGAGGGAGCGGGCCTCTTCGGACTGGTAAGGCCTTCACCTTCTTCTTCCGACATTCTTTCTTCCTCTTCTCTTCCCGTTGTTTTCGACTTTTCTCTCTTCGCTGCCATTTTCTTCTCACCTTTATTTTTACTTTATTATAAATTTTAATCTTGTACCTTTGTGCTTTGTGTGTATTTTTTTAACTTTTCGGGAGAGGGCTGGAATTCCCTGACCGGCCACTACTCCATCACGTGACTCCCCCTCTCCCTTTAACCTTGATGCCCTGGCTGATCAAAGAGCCGTCAATCTCTGCCTTAAATACACCGGATTTAAACAGATTTGGGTCTTTACCGAATATCATTTTTAATTCATCCTTTTGGAGATTGAAAGTGTCTGTCACCGTTTCATGTCTGTGAATGTCAGAGGTCATCGACTCCCACCTTCACTCGACCGGGATTGGATGGGCAAAAATGCTGATGCCTCACCCTCAGGTGGGGGAATGCTGACCTCGCACCCTCAGGTGGGGTTTGGGAGACAGACCCTGCAGCCTTCCAGCTGTGGCACCCCATGCCTCATCCCCTAATGTGACCCAACCCCTCCCCTATCTCTTGCTGTTACACCTCTCCCCCCCTCCTTTGCCGACCCCTCACCTTCCCCCATCACCCACCTGAAACCCTCTCCCCTCCCCTTCCCCCAACCCCGTCTGGACTGTGATTTCCCCTAACCCACCCCCTCCCTTTTGAAGGACCCCCCCCTGCTCCCACCCATCTCCTCTCTCCTGCCCCCAGCCCTACCCAATGTCTGTGACACCTACCCCTTCGTAGTGCCCAATTTTCTGGTAGTACTTATACCAGGCCTCGAAGTCCGGGTTCTGTTGATACCACTTCAGGTGCCGCTTCAGTCGTCCGGAGGGGAAACGCAGGAAATCCGCGGCCTCCGGAGATTCCAACCTCACTCCCTCGTCGCCCTTCACTGCTGGAGGGATGGAGCCATGAGTTCCCACAACAAGGGGCAAGCAGAGAGCCTGTAGGCTCATCTGGTGTACACACACACACACACACACACACACACACACACTCTGTACAGTGACGCACTCCCCACACACACAGAACGGTGACACAGTCCATACACACACACACATCAACAGACATGTGTACAGTGAGACGGTCTCATCACAGACACACACACACACACACATCATATGGAGACTCTCTCAGACACACACACACACACACACACACACACACCATACGGTGAGACATGGTCTCACCATACACACTCTGCATCCTGTGTGTATCGTTTTGTAGCCTGCACCAACATTCAGCACTATCCACTGCTGCTCCAACCTCTCTGACTGACCTCGCTTTCCCGGGTTCCTTGTCCCAGACTCTATCAGTGGGAGCCCCTCAAACATTCATGCCCCACTCTTGGCCAGTTCGCAACTGACAAGTGTTCAGCTGTGCACCACTGACTGCCTAGCACAGTTCATCTCTGCCCTCCCCCTCCGCCCACACTCACACCTAGATCAACATGAAACATAGAACACTACAGCACATTACAGGCCCTTCAGCCCTCAATGTTTTGACAACCCATATATCCCTACCAAAAACTAAACTTAACCCTTCCTACCCCGTAACTCTCTATTTTTCTTCCATCCATGTGCCTCTGAGTCTATTAAATGCCCCCAATGTTCCAGCCTCCACCACCACCCCTGGGCAAGGTGTTCCAGGCCCCCACAGCTCTCTGTGTAAAAAAACTTATCCCTGACACCCCCCCTCAACTCCACTTTGTACAGCTGTCCTCTAGTATTTGCTTCTCCCAGTCTGGGGAAAAAGAGCTCGCTGACTGTCCACCTTATCTCTGCCTCTCAGAATCTGGCCGACCTCTATTAAATCACCTCTCCTCCACCACACATGTTCCCACAACATTCCCCTCCCTACATATCTCCCCCTCCCCCCCCCACCGCCATTCTGCGCATCCTGAAGTCAAGGGAAGGTGGCAGGGAGTGATCCTTACCCGGTTTGAAGAGGTCGTGGAGACTAACAGCCCGGACTCGCTCTGTAAGGGAAGGACAGGCCTAGTTAATGAGGCTGGCACCAAATGGTAAAATCAAACTGGAGACTGATGTCGGAATCTGGAGGATCTCAGCAGGTCAGGCAACATCTGTGGAGGCAGAGGCATGGTCACCGTTATGGGTCAAGATCATAGATGTGGACTGGGAGAGGAGAGAGGAGATGGAGAAGGGGGGGAGTGGTCAAGACAGGAGACTACAACCCCCAGGTAAGGGCCACCATGATTACATACAAGCTTACAGGTTCCAAGGTAATAAAATTCCTCAACCTACCAGAACACCTGCAGACTTAGAGATTTCCCCACAACTCCCAGAAACAGGCCATTCAGCCCATCAGAGTATGGCCTACACATCCATTTACCTTGGGCATTACTTAAACAGGGCTCAAAGAATTATCGAGGACCCTTTCCATCCAGCACTCAGGATCTGTGACCCACTATCATCAGGAAGGAGGTACAGGAGCATCAAAGTTAGGACGGCCAGGCTGGGGACAGATTCTTCCCACAGACTGGGAATGTCAATGTTCACTAGATAAGAACAAACTCCACAAGTTGTGCAGGATGAAGAGTGGGACGGAGGGTTCGACCTTCCACAGACACTGCTTGATTGGCTTAGTTCCTCCAGTAGATTCTGGCATCTGCAGCCTTGCCTGTCAGAGGTCCCTCATGTCTATTCTGTGCCCAGGATCCTGTGTGCGAATGGTCAGGGTGATACTATTACACTGCCGCTGTCTGTCCCTTCTCCCTGTGTTTCCTCTGGGTGCTCCAGTTTTCTCCCACCCTTTCAAAATGTATGGGGGTTGCAGGTTAATAAGCGTGCTTGGGTGGCATGGGCTTGTAGGCCCGAAGGGCCTGTTAACGTGCTGAAACTCAACAAAAAAAAACACATTCCCACCTGCCCTATCCATGATCCTACTGCTGATGACCAGGGGCCTCCAGGTTGGTGGGGGGGGGGGGGGGGGTGTCTTGGAATATTAGAGGGACTGTCAGGAAGTAATCACTCACCAGGTAACAGCAACACTGCTAACACCATGGTAGCAAGCAGGCCCCAGGAGATTGTGCTTGGATGAGTTGCCATTGCACTCAGACCCTCAGGACCTGGAAACAACAAGTCAAATGAAGTAGAGCCATTTGGCCCCTTCTCTTCCTGCCAATAACACCCCCCCCCCCACACCTACCCCTTCGGTATCTATCCAATCCCCATTAACATTGATCCAGTGGGATAAGGTATTTTAAAATGGTTCGTTGAACTGTCAATTTAGTGGTTCGCCGACGTGAAAGGGACAAGGGAGTGTCCCTGGAATCACCTCTAGCATTCCAACAACCTCCTGCATCTCCACAGATTTCAGTTCAGTTCAAACCCTCAGTGACCCAAGCCCAGATCCAAACCTTTGACACGACGAGGAAGGCTTCAGTGCCCAGGAACCTTCTCACACCCTCTCAGATCCCAGCTCTTGATGCCTGGTTTTCACGAGCTGCCAGCAGCCTGGTGCGAATCTTTTGACCTCAGGCCACCAGCAGCCCACAGTCTGTGTGGGTTCCTCACCTGCAAGTCACCAGCAGCTCGCCACCTGTGTGTGTCCTTCAGCCCCTCACTGGTCCGCTGGTGTGGTCATTATCCTTAAAGTCATCTTTTCAGCAGGGGAGTTCTCCCTGTTACTGGTGCCCAACTTCACTAGGGTCTACAAACCCTTGTGGCTGCTGCTATATACTCCTTCTGCCCCTAAACATATTCATAATAGCACTGGTCTCCTTACTGCCTGGTTCATACAATCTCAATGAGTTTACCACAATCACCAACAGTGGTGACCTTGTTAGATCACAGTCACCCCATTTGGATAACCAGGACCTACAGTGAACTATTGTGAAACCCCCTGGGTTGCACTCAAGGAGGGGTGTTTTCTACGTTCAGGGGACCCAAGGGGTGCTCTGAGAGAACATGAGGATTGAAAGCTCTCGGACAGGTGAAAGAGTGTCCAGGAATAGTGGAAAGGAAGGAGGCTTTGCAAACTTATCCTACATAGGATCAGTATGAGAAGCTGGGCTTTCTTCAGATCACCTGTTCTCAATCCAGTTTTCTTCCTTTTGATCTTTATTTCTTGCTCTAACGAGGAGCTCGTTAAACTGCAGGCAATTCCTTCACATGTTTTCTAAACTATAAATAGCTCCAGGCCCATCAAGGCAAGCAAACGAGTCATCAACATAGTCATATAGCCTTCTTGTGAACAACCTTTTCCAATCAGCCGCCCCCTTGTGACATTGAGAAGTTGTCCAGGATACCAAGAGTTGTTATTCCAGTCAGTCCCACACCCCCAGAGCTGGTGTAGAAAGGTCGTTCCCCACGGTGGGAGAGTCCAGGACAAGAGGGCACAACTTCAGCATTGAAGGGCATCCACTTAGAGCAGAGGAATTTCTTCAGCCAGAGGGCGGATGTGGAGGCTGGGTCATTGGGTGTACTTAAGAACATGAGAAATAGGAGCAGAAGTTGGCCATTTGGCCCATTGAGCCTGGTCCACCATTCAATGTGATCGTGGCTGATCTGATGACAGCGTGATTCGTTGGGTGGGATAGCAGGGATACTGAGACCTGCCTTTTCCACATGTCCCTTAATTCCCTACAATGTAAAAATCTATCCATCCTTGTCTTAAATATATTTACAGAGGTCGCCTCCACTGCTTCAATGGGCAGTGAATTCCACAGGTTCCCCACCTCTGGGAAAAGCAGTTCCTCCTCATCTCCATCCTGAATCTACTCCCCTGAATCTTGAGACTATGTCTCCTAGTTCTGGTCTCCCCCACCAATGGAAACAACTTACCTGCCTCAATCTTATCTATGCCTTTCATAATTTTATATGTCCCTATAAGATCCCCTCTTATTCTTCTAAATTCAAGTGAGTACAGTCCCAGACAACTCAATCTCTCCTCGTAGACCAACCCCCTCATCTCTGGAACCAACCTGCTGAACCTCCTCTGCACCGCCTCCAAAGCCAGTCCATCCTTCCTCAAGTCAGGAGACCAGAACCACACCCAGTTCTCCAGATGTGGCCTCACCAGGACCTTGTACAGTTACAGCAGAATCCCCCTGCTCCTAAATTCAATCCCTCTAGAAATATAACACAGTAGAAGGGCCTTCTACATTCTGAACCCTCTCGGATCCCAGCTCTGATGCCTGGTTTTCACTAGCCGCTAGCAGCCTGGTGTGAGTCTTTTGACCTCAAGCCAGCAAGCAGCCTGTGTGGGTTCCTTACCTGCAAGTCGCCAGCAGCTTGCCACCTGTGTGTGTCCTTCAGCCTCTCACTGGTCCACTGCTATGGTCATTATCCTTAAAGTCTAAATTTGGTGAACTCAGCCAGGACCATCACGGACACCAGTGTCTACTCCATTGGGGACATCCACAAAAGGCGGTGTCCAAAGAAAGCAGCCTCTACCCTCAACAATCCCCACCACCCAGGCCATGCCCTCTTCACTCTGCTACCGTCGAGAAGGAGGTACAGAAGCCTGAAGATGAGCACCCAGCGGCACAAGGACAGCTTTTGCATCTGCAGGGGTCGTCTACTGCTTCCGGCGTTCCCATAGTGGTCTCTACATTGGAGAGACTAGGCGCAGACTGGACGATCGCACCTCAGCTCTGTCCGCCACAATAGCGTGGATCTCCCAGTGGCCGCCCATTTCAATTCCTCGTCCCATTCCCTTCGCTGACATTTCTGACTTGAGACCTCCCGCAAATTGGAGGAACAACACCTCATCTTCCGACTGGGCCTCCTCTAACCAGATGGCATGAACATCCGCTTCTCCTGTTTCTGTTAAACCTCACCCCCAGCTCTCTCTCTCTCTTCCCTAACCCTAACTTTAACCCCAACCCTTTCCTCTTATCCAAGCAACACCTTTAGTTGGTCTGGACGCCTCTCCTCCCTGAGTATCTCCTCTTAATTCACTCACCTGCCTGCTTTTTGTTCATATCTTGAGGAAGGGCTCAGGCCCGAAACGTCCGTGATCTTTCTTTACCTCCTGTGGACGCGGCCAGACCGGCTGAGTTCCCCAGCATTGACTCTAGATTGTACCTACCCGCCACCTTAGGGATCCTCAGTCCTCATGGGTGTGCGACCTACCCTGAATACATCACCTCACCCCAAACAGGATGAACCTCCCGTCTGTCTCTGTCCCGATGCACCACCGCTCTCCCTTTCCACGCCGCCCACAGCGACCGGTCTCAGCGCCAAGCCACATCGGACGGGCCAGGCGGTGCCTTCACCCCCCACCGTCCCCGGACGCTGCTACCCCCAGCTTGTCCGTCCGACCGCAAAGGTAACCATAACCAACTCGGAGCGCACCTTAACCTGGAGCAAACACCTCCGTTTTGCGTGGGATAGATATAATGAGGGAAGTGAGTCCCGGATCAGGGGCTTCCCGGGTCAGGGGCTCCCCGGGTGGACAGTGAGCCACGACACAATAAATCCCATTGAAACATTGCCGACACCTCCCCATCAGACGTGGGACCGAGGCAGGACTCACCTGGGCGGACACGGTGCAGGAACAGCTGATACGCCAGCTTCCCCGCACGGTTTATACCCTCCCTCCCTCTGCACCCCTCCCCTGTCACTCCCTCTCTCTCCCCTTCGTCCCCTCCCTCCGCACCCAGCGATGGCCCGGACACTCCCCTCGCACTTCCCTCCACTGTCACCCCCCCCCCCCCACCACGTTCAGCCCCTCCCTCCGGACACCCCCCTGTCCCGGACTCACCCACCAGTCATTGTGCAGTGATATTCGAGTGAAACACGGGAATGTGGTAAAAACGGAAAAGCTGCAGGAACCCAGCCGGTCTTGCAGCCCCGAAACGCCGGTAAAGTATCCTCGGCACCCGTTGTGGCTGGGTTCCTTGTGTTTTTTCAAGAAGCAGGGAGACCGGGTCAGAACTTTACTGGGGTGGGGGGGGGGGGGGCAGGTTCATTCACAAAAGTCTGCAGACGCTGTGTCCGTGCGAAGGGAGACAGGGGCCACAGTGGGGAAGAATCTGTCCTTCAACAGGGCGGTGCGTGATGGCCGGGTGGTGGCGAGTGGGACATGGGGGGGGGGGGGGGGGGTGGGTCGTGGCCATGTTCACAACTCTCTACAGTTTTGTCGATGCCCTCGATGGAGTGTTCACAACCCTCTGGAGTTTGAGATGGCGCCTCAGTACCAGGTAGTGATGCAACTGGCCAGAACTCTCCAAGGTACACCTGCAGATGTTTACCAGAATCTCCTCAGACAATCTTCTTTGTGATGGCATCAACATGGAGGCTTCAGGACACATCCTCAGGAATTTGAAGTCCTTGATCCTCTCCACTACTGAGCCCTCAATGAGGTCTGGGTCACGTTCCCCTGACTTCATCGCCTAGGTTTTGCTAACGTTGAGCGCAAGTTGTTGGTGTGACACCACTTAACTGAGCTGATCCATCTCCCTCCTGTACACGGCCTGTTCTCGCTGCTGCCATCAGGAAATAGGTCTCGCCACAAGACTCGCACCACCAGGTTCAGGAACAGCTGCTCCCCCTCCACTATCAAACTCCTCAACGACAAACTCCATCAGAGACTTCTTTTACACTTTATTGATTTTTTTCTGCTGTATTGCAGCTAGTTTGTTTGCATTTCTTTATTTGTTTACATGTGTAGTTTGAGAATATTTTGTGTTTGCACTTAAGTGGCAATTCTGCCTTGCCCACGGGGAAAAGAATCTCAGGGTTGTATGTGATGTCATGTATGTCCTCTGACAATAAATCTGAATCTAAGAGCTTATGCTATGAACTTTGTGTACCTCAGCACCATGATGTGGACCAAGGAGTGAGCTCCACCTATCTTTTAGATATCCAGAACCCACTCCTTGGTTCAATTTCTTTTATTGTTTTGCAATAAAACAGAGGTAATATGACATGAAATTTCCTCTAGTCAGCCTCAAGGCAAAGATTCACCATCAGCAGAAATAGGCCAGTTCCCCTAACAGTCAAAGAGAAGCAAGTGACCACCTACCCCCACCCCCCTTCGCCTCCAGTGCTCCCACAGCTACACTTGGACTTCAGCCCAAGCTACTGTCCGCCTGGGTTCCAGATCGGAACTCAGTCAAGAAGTCTTGCTGACCATGAGGGGGTGGTTATCACTCTGGCCCCAACTACTCTCTCGCTTCCACTAACCCGCCCTCCTCAAGGATACACCATTCATTTCTCACCTTACTCCTGCTCCCATCAGATGCATCAGCCCCCCAGCTCTAGAGCCTCGAGCATCTTTGCTGGTTATCATTATAGTCTTTGTGGCTCCTGGCCACTCATGCCCAGCACAACATGCAATCTGACCACATCTTGTCTTTGAACCACATTAGCCCAGTTGGAGTTTGCCTCTGTTGTTCCTTCAAACTCCTCCTCAGTTGCCTGCAACACCTGTTAATACTTTCAAGGGATTCTTATAAAATGTTTAACAAAAAAACAATTCACAGCTGGAACCACAGATGTGCCACTGATATTTGCAAATTCCAGAGCTGACAGCGACCTACATAGAGGTAAACATGCTAGGAACTCCAGCCTTCATTCCTTCAGTGTGGATTTTAGTCAGGGCAGGATGGATGGGGTCCAGTGTCCAAGCATGGTTGGACTCAGCAAGGTCAAGAGCTCTTATTGTGAGTGACATACTCCCCCTGTTCTTGACACAGAAGGCAGTTTCACTCTCCAGATTTGTTCTCTCTCCCCATTTCTGCATGGTTTCATCTGACCCAGCAAAACTTACTAGGGGTGTATTGGGCTCCTGGGCTGAAAGGGCCCCTTACTGTGCTGTCTGATGTGTTAGCCTCCCCCCCCACCCCCTTTCCCCTCTACTTGTTTATCCAGATTCCCGATAAAGGGCTCAGGCCCAAAACGCTGACCGCCCTTTAGCTCCTGTGGATGGTGAGTTTCTCCAACACATCGGTGTGATGCTTGGATTATTGCCCAGTATCTCAGCTCATCTCTTCTCGAGGCTCTTTGCAGCATCAGCCACACTGACATTTAAGTTAGTCTGTGTCATTAGCAAATGTGCAAGAGCTTTTCTTGATCCCTTCAGTGGGATCCTCAACTGGTCACTGCGAATACATAGGCCGGGGCAGCAAAGAAAAGCCTCTTAAGTATCAAACCATAACAAGTTTATTATCATACACACTGTACAATGTACGTACCCTGCAGCCAAACAGGTACTGCATGGAAACAATAGTACACATAATTTGAATTAATGAGACATTGAATATAAAAGATAGGTAAGAAATATTCACTAGTTTACAAAAGCTTGATCGGTGTTAGAAAGAAACTGCTCTTGGAACAAGAGGAGCTGGTCTTCAGTATCTTTTGCCCTGAAGGGAGCAGTGAGAAGAGGTTGTGACCGGGGGGGGGGGGGGGGGGGGGGGGGGTTTGGGGGGGGGAAGAGGAGATGGGGGTCCTTCGTGATGCCAGTGTGCCATTCTGAGGGCAGCGCCTCATGTCAATGTCTGCATTGAAGGTTGGAACCTGTGATCGACGTGGCTATATCTGCTGCCTTCTGTGTTTCTGGGCACCAAAATGATCAACCCAGGCCATGATGTCATCAGTCTACTTTCCACAGTGTACCTGTAGAGCACACATGTTAAACTCTGGCCCACGGGCTAAATTTGGCCCGCAAGATCATTTCAAAAATGTATTAGAGGTGGCCCGCCCTGCAGCGAGAGCCGATGCTGTTTATTGGTAATGTCATCCCCACCATCCTCCCCCTTCATTGCACATCCTTCCCCATTGTAACATGAGAAATTGTAACACGAGAAGTCTGTCGATGTCATCAGCCGGCAAGCCAGTTGGAAGGCTCCCCGCACAACCAGTCACTTCTCCCACCTGTCGAGCGGTGCGGCGGATTGGCGAGCGCCTGTGATTTCCTGTCGGCGCGACGGGCATGGCAGGCTGTGCACGGCCCCCGGGAAGCGCGAGCCCCGCGCGACTGGCACCGGACAACCCTTCCACAGCGTGAGCGCACTTCTCCCGGTCACCACGGCCTTCAGCGCTGGCACCCGCGCGGACCCCAGGGACGGCTGGTTCGGCCCTGCACGTGAAGAGAGAGATGGTGGCTATCCGCAAAGGCTGATCGGCAGCGCGTTGGGCCTGAGTGGGTGGGCAAGCAGGGGTGGGCAGAGGGTGTAGGTGAGGAGTAATGGGCAAGGGAAGTTATGGTGGTGCGAGGGGCAGTTAGAGGGAGGGATGAGTAGAAGGAGGGGTGGATATGGAAGAGGTAAAAGGGGAGGGGCAGGGCGAGTATGGGAGGGGTGATTAGAGGGTGAGAGACGGGTAGAGGGAGGAACAGGTTGAGGGGAGAGGCTGTAGAGTGGCGTGTATAGGATGGGGTGGGTAGAGGCAGAGTGAGTGGAGTGAGGGGTGAGTAGAGGTTGGGTAAAGGACTGGTCAGGTAGAGGGATGGTGGGTCGAGGGTGAATAGAGGCCTAGAGCCTGAGGAGTGAGCAGGAAATGCTGAGTCCTGATGCAGGCCAAAATGGACAAAGCCTGTGAATGGTGACTACATCTCCACAGGGACCAAATATGTTTCCCTCAGGTCAAGCAAAGGGTGAACTTGAGCTACTTACTCCTGACCTGTAACATTATCCTCCTAAAGTTATATCCTAAAGTTTAACATTACATATGTTGAAAGAAGAGAAAACATGCAGATGTTGTTGAAAAATTTCAATAAATATTTAGTTCGGCCCTCGACTTAGTCCAAGTTTTTAATTTTGTCCCTCCGTGAATTTGAGTTTGACACCCCTGCTGTAGAGGATTCTGAAGGCGTGCCAAATCTCCTCAGGCTCCTTAGCAAGTAGAAGTGTTGGTGTCCCTTCTTCAGTTGCCTCTCGGCACTGGCTCCAGCAGAAATGCCAGGAACTTGAAGATTCTCATCACTCCTCATCAATGCATGGCCCCTGCCTTTATCCAAATTGAGAAATTTCAACACCCCACTGGCTCCTCGGACTGAAACCTCCTGCAACCAGTGGGAGATTAACTACCATCCGAGACCCTAGGCTGAGCTTTAGTAAGGCTCCTCCCCCACCCAGGGTGATGCCCTCCCCTCATGTATTCTTAATTTATCCACCGGCTATGTACTGGGGGTGTGTGTGTGTGTGTACACTGTGTGCTTGGTGATAGCAGGAGAGAATTGATGGGCCAGGTGGAAGTATCCTGGTGGAGAGGGGTGCATGAGAGGGGAGGGGTTGGGCCAGTAGTGGGGTGCCTTGGTGCCGGCCGCTGCTGGGGACCTCATCGTTGGAATCTAATACTGACGACCGCCCATGTAGCTGGTTAGGCCACGTTGGCATTTTATCCTGAGCCTTCCAGCTCGGGTTCAGAGAAATAACTGGAGTTGAAAAACAGCTGGGTAAAAACAGGCACCAGCGAATTTCTAAGTTGCAATCTACCTTTATATTATATATTATTAAATGTATATTTCTATTTCCACACCCCCGGCCTTACCTTTCCCCTAATTATATCAATTAAGAGAACGTTCTGTTCAGGGTCCTTTTTTGCTCATGCCTTGACAACACGATTGAAAGCTGCTCAGTCGATCAGTTCAGATTTATTAAATCATTGTATATATATTTCTGTTCGGTTGGGAGATTTGCAAGAACAAGGTTATTTTTATGAAGCAGGTTAACTTAGGACACCGCCGGGATGTGAGAGGCTCTTGGCAAATGGTGAGATGACTGCACTTTGCATCGAAAGGCAATGAATGACTTTACCTGCCTTCGTGGCAAAACCTAGGCTGAGACAGCGGGGAAGTTCGGGGAATGCAGATAGTCCTTGGGACACTCAAACTCAGCTTATTCACTCTGAAATGATCCCAACCCCATTTGTGCAGACACAAGGTAAATAAAATTCTTAGAGGCCCTTTGCGATTCTGACATCAATGATCTTGAATCAGTGTTCTATCACTGGAACCGGGGTTCATTCACTGTATCAAAACCTTACATTATTGTAAAACCCTCCAATAAAACCTCACGTTGATCCTCTGAAACCTGACGGGATGCAATCTCGCCCCATTACCAAGAGGCTTCCACACCTCATTTATGGAGACCTCCACATACTCCCAAGAACTGAACAAGACATCACAGCTCATATCTTAGCGATCTTTTATTGAGGTTCAAACCCTGTGACTCTTACTGAATTCCATCCTAATTCTATTTAAATGTATTTTAAATCTTTACGTCTCCAGTAAAAAGTGTGCACATGAACATCTGAAGCTCTCCTTTCCCAACCATCTTTTCAAATTGTTATTTAGTTTATATTGTTTGTAGTTGATGCTGTACTGGTGATCACTGTGCTCACCAGCCACCCCCACCCCGTTACGATCACCTGCTTTATTGAGTACAATTTCTTCTCACTGTTTGCAACTATTGTGTGCCCTGAATATCCACGTTTATCGATTATACTACCCAGGGAAGCATTCGAGGCACCATGTCCAGTCCTCATTCAGCTCTCTGCTGCGCAACACCCCCTGGCTTCTACCCGGCCTTTCAACCATTTACAAATTCTAGGTACAACTTCCAGAAACCGTTCTGTCGTTTATAATTTAAACAGGATGAATAATTAAAGTGATGACTTACTCCGCTCCCGTGGCAGAGTCCAGGGTTAATCGAATCAGATGTCCCCGACTTTTCCATGAGCGATGCTGGCGCTGCATAAGCCAAGCTCTGCTGCAGGAGGCAGACCTCAGTCAGATTCACGCACGCTGGCATCGATTGACAGGTAGCATTGGGACTGCAGAGTCCGAGACCCCTCTACTGATTGGGGGAATGCGGAATTACTGCGAGGCGACTAGTACGACTGTATAATGTACTGCTACCACATGCACAATACAAAGACAAGTTATATGAATCAATTACAGACCCTTTATTCCATCGAATACCACTACAGCACAGAAAGCAGGCCATTCAGACCTTCTAGTCTGCTCCCAAAGCACCATACCACACATCATTTATTTTTAATTTTCTTTACATTTGCAATTTACAAAAACTTATGTTTTTTGGTTCACGAAAGTGTTGATAAATCAACAGATTGAAGCATATCTGACCCAATGTGCACGAGTGCTAGATGACCAAGTTTCTCATTGTTGAGTGCAAATAGGTTTTGATCCTCTTCAGTGCCGAAAATGAACGCTCACCTGGACAGTTAGTGATTATTATAAGGACAGATAAGTTCTAAAGCAAATGTATATAGTTGGATAAACCTCTTACCAGAGCTCGATACATCCTGGTGACATTGGACCGTCCTTGAATGTATTTCTGAAAGTGGACGAGCTCCTCCACAAAGGCCATCAGTCGTCCGGATAAACTTGTGAGGGTAGTCGCTGCCTTTTTAAGCGCATCAACATCAATATTGTAAATATGAGAAGGAAATCGGTCGGACACCTCAGTCCAATGGTCTCTCAGTCAATCTACCACAGGCACCCACGAGAGTGTCACTTATTACTTAACTGCCTCTGGGTGCTCAGCATTAATTCAACCCCCACCCCTCCACTCATCCTCCACCTTCCCACCAATCTATTAGATTTTTAACATCTCTCTGACCAAATTGGACGTTAAAAATCTAATAGTTCAGTGGGAAGGTGGAGGATGAGTGGGGCCAGCGCCAGCTTCCAGAAACTACCACGTGTCACCCTGGTAACAGTGCAATGCTGACTCTAGCCCACATTCCAGACACTGGCTTCACCTGCCTAGTACCTGCGCAGTAAGTGTAAAACAATAAACTGAGACCAGGCTACCCTTGAAGGCTTGGGGCTCGGGGCCCCTGGCTTCAGCCTACTCTGCCTAATGGTTAATCCGCCACTGCCAGCGACTGCTACCTGCTGTAGTGGGATGAGTATGGTTGGGGGGGATTTCTTTGCAGCTCACATGTAGACCCTCTGAAACATCGACTCCTGCTGCATGACCAATTTCTTCCAGCACCTTTGGGCATGGCTTCACTTCGTTAAGCTCTGCTGTTCGCTGCTAAATCTCTTAGAGAAGAGCCTTTCTCTTGCACTCCCACCTATGACCTGTTCTCTTTCCCCTGCCTCTTCCTCTCTCCCTCACCCTTTTTATTCAGGTGCCTGGCTGCACTTTTTTGCTCATACCTCGACAAAGGGTTCAGCCATAGGCACTGTGATTAGTATGGGATTGCTTGAAAACCCCTGTTTTAACCGTCCCTCATTGACTCGTTATGTGCACGGTTTCAGAGCTCCAAAGGAAATGGGCCAATGACAATTTTTCTCAAGCAAAATATTTCAGTAGCAATTGGGTGTAGAGCAGTGATTCTCAACCTTCCCTTCCCACTCAGAGACGACCTTAAGCAACCCCTTACTAATCACAGAGCATCGACGGCCTAGGGATTACTTAATTGGTACGTGAGTGGAATACCACTGGTCCAAATGTACGGCAGCAAGGTCAGTCATTGTCAAAAAGGTACAGATTTTATTAAGCAATTTCTTCCTCTCTGCTGAACAAGTATACTGGCTTCTGATAGGCTACAGGCAGCAGGAACGCAAGGACAGAATCGATGCCGAGCCTAGCAAATCTAAAGCAGGGTCAGCCTGGATTGGTACAAGGCATCCAGGTGCTCAAACAAAGGTGATTTTAGTCCGTGCTTGATTCACTTGCCAGACGTTGAGCTCTTCATATTCCTCGAGTGCAGCCTCCACTTGTGCCGGTGTGAAACCCTTTGAGACACATCTCTGCTCAGCTTCGGAGTATTTGACAGTACGCATGGTCGTATCTGCCACCATCTCTCGAATCGTGGCAAAGATGGCATCCGCTGGCCGCTGGGCCCTGGAACCACACAACATGCATCAATCATGTAAGCAGCCCTGGAACAAGGGTGTGCAGACCCAGCAAACATCGATCCCCACGCAGGTTTAGAGCCTGAAACAAGAGCGGGGAGCATACACGCTGGGGTGGTCACCCTCCTTCTGAGGGACGGATCAGAATGGAGAGGGCACTCAACCCTGGGGTGAATATTTTCTTTTACAATGTGCACATATTCAAGATGATCTCTGAAATACAAGATCAAAGGTGATCCACCTTGGCTGAACAAAATAAGAATTAGGAAGGGAGAGTGCCAGTGATTCTCAACCTTTCTCTTTCCACTCACATCCCACTTTATGTGCAAGGTTTCAGAACCCCAAAGGAATTAAAGTGGGATGTGAGTGGGAAGAAAAAGGTTGAGAACCACTGGGTTAAACAGATACACCCCAGTGACACAAACAACATTCTTCCCACCTTGTGCTCTGATCACGATCCCCAAGCAGGGAGTCCTTGGACATTTCCATCAATCTCATTGCTTCATTCACATCTTCCTTTTCCACAGTGTCAACCAGGCGAAGGCGAGCCTGTGGAGGAGACAGCAGGGTCACCAATCCAGGAGTGCACGGGGTCAGGGCCAGGAGACATCCAGATGGTCATGGACCGAGGACAGGGAGAAGGGAGGGGTAGGGCTACTGCACAGAAATAGGGAGAGCTCCATCGGTAGTTGGACAAGCAAAGCTCCCTTCACTAGGTTAGCAGAGACAGTCTCCAGGGAGATATGGATACTTTCCTTCATCACCAGCGCACACGACCGCTACCGCTCTCCTTACAATGGTGGTTGCATTGGGAAGCTTGTGTATCTTGACCTGAAGCCATAGAATTTTTCACCAGTCTCCCACGTACACGGGGGATATCTTAGTAATCCAATCAGCTAATGGTTCTGACAACATTACCGCAAACAACTGTTTGCAACTGGGATGTGTTGCTCACAGAAAACTCTGGGGATCAGGACAAATTCACTTAGGTCAACACTCTTCAACACACTCCCTCATCTCCCGACTCTGCGGTGAGCAGAACACCTTCGAAAGTGGTGGCAGCAGGGACACAGCGGGTTCAAAGGCCAGAGAGCTCGTGCAACAAACAGCCGCAGTGCATTCCTCCGGGGGCTCACGCAGCCTCACGCCAGCACTGTCAGGCAGAGACAAGTGCAATGCCCCTGGGATACCCAGCAATTGCCCAAGTCTCCGCCTCTCAACACTGACCATTCTGAGAAACACAACTCATCTAAAGATGGGCCACAGGGAAAACAGGCTGGGATAGCAGAGGAAGCGGGGACGGAGACGAGGATAATTCCCGTATTTAGCACAAATACTTGTAATCAATCCAGAGTTGTACCTAAAGTTCCACACTGCTTTCTTTGACAGTACATGAACTCAACTCAGGAAGCTGCCGGAGGTCTCGGCGAGCTGACAACACCCAATTTTGTCTTGACGTTAAAGGAATGTTCCGCAGCAACATTTGCAGACCCAAGTGTTTGCATCATTAGTAGCAGTTGTTTGCGACAGGAGGGCTGAGCGACAGAGCACACACTGATGAGCAGCATCCGCAGGGGGAGAACTGTTGATGTTTCAGAGTGCCCCCCCCCCCCCCCACTTATCAGGAGTTTCTGCAGCAGGTTGTACCTTGTCACAGATGCCAGCAGTTGCAGTGTCTCTGTCTGTAGCAGAATCTGACGTGTAATCCCCTCCCATCCCACCCTCAGTCAGCACCAAACAACCCACTGGCTCCCGAACCATAAGAGGGTAACATGACCCCACGTCGTTCACTGCAAATCCCACCGGAAGCAGGGCCAAGCAGTCCAGCATTTCCTTCCCAACTTTGCGACAGCCGAAAAGAGGAGGAAGGAGGCAGAGATGGCTTCCGTAGGTCGATGCAGTCCCTCCAGTCACCGTCAATTTTGCATACGTATACACTAATGCAACAATGCAAAACCCCGTGACCCAGTGAGAACTGAGTCACGCGCCACCCAGCAACAGTAGTCAGCACACATACCTTAAAACTCAGCAATATCCCGTTTATAGTCATACACCGTGGAAACAGGTCCTTCTGCCCAACCCGACAAAAACATCCCACCCACACTGATCCCACCTGCTCATATCCCTCTAAATCCATCCTATCTATGATGTTGCAATAGTACCTGCCTTAACCACCTCCTCTGGCACCCGTTCCATACCCCCTTCAGGTCCCTGTTAAATCTCTCGCTCCTCACCAACAGCCCATGACCCCTGGTGACCAATTCCCTTATCTCCCTCCTCACCATCAGCCCATGATCCTGGGTGACTGACTCCCCTATATGGGCAAAAGACTGCATGCTCACCCAAACTCTACGTCTCACGATTGTGGATCCATGCCACAATGTTGGCACAAGGCAGGCTACCCATGACACTAAGGGTTCCATTTTACAGCATGGAAACAGGCTTTTTGGTCCACCTTTTCCACGCCAACCAGGTTGTCCACCCTAGGTAGCCAGTCCTATCTCTCTGCGTTTGGCCCAAACCCCAGTGAATTGTGTTACGGCCGTGTCTAGTGACCCTTCCTGCAACACATCAGTGACCACATGAATTAAGCAACTAGGTCAAAAAAAGACTTCTTACACAAGCCACCGGTCTACAAACAATTCCACAGGCAGCAGTTAATCTAGCAGTTAGCACAATGATATTACGGTGCCAGCAACTCTGGGTTTGAATTCAGAACTGTCTGCAAGGAGTTTGTATGTTCTCCCTGTCTTTACATGGGTTTCCTCCAAATGCTCTTGTTTCCTCTCATCCTCCAAAATATACAGGGGTGTAGGATAATTTGGTGTAATTTGACAGCACAAGTTTTAAATGGCTGGAATCATCATCTGCCGTGTTGTAAATAAAGTGAAAATAACTTTAGACCCTCACTCATTCAGACAGCAGGGAAGAACCGTACACATTGCCAACCCCTTTAATCAGTGGTGCCAGGTTCACTACCCCGCTGACCGCCAGTTTGCTTCCAAGTTATTTGTTTTTCACCCAGATTGGGCAACTGTGGCGCTGGGTCTTGTGCCCGAAGCGGGATGCTATGCCTCACATTGCTGCCCTCGCCCCTGGAGTTCTCGAAGTGCTTATACTGCAGTAGATTTGAACAGTACTACCTGCACTAACAGCACTTTGGAACTCCAGGAAGCAGACCGAGAGAGCACTCTGACCCTCCATCCAGAGACACCCGTTTTCACAAAGCTCAGTCCCAAATGATCACTAGATGGAGGCGAAACACATGCCCCTCTCAATGTAACTCCAGGCAAGGAAGCAGGGCTCACTCTCTGGGGAATCCCAACCCATTCATGTCTTAATGCAATCTCAGGCACATGAGCAGGGCTCACAGTCTCTGGGAGACTGCAACAATGAACATCTACTTCAAAGAACATCCAAGCCCAGGAAGTCCCAACTCCCTCTTGCCAACCACAAGCAAAGCAGATGGATTTCCCCCAACAGCACAAGGGCATGTCCAAAACAGAAATCACAGAGGTGGCGACAGAGAGAAATCCACGCCAGGAAGGACAATCAGCGCGTCTGCACACATTGAAGCGGGCATAGGACGACAAGGTCAGGTCTGTAAAGGTCAGAACTATTGGAGGGGAAAGTCTCTCACTCGGTTAGAAACTTCAACATGCAGGAGCAACCAACAACAAAGCCCCCCCACCCCCCCCCCCCCACACAAATCAAAACTACCAGGTGAAAAACAGCAACAGATGGTGAAAATGCAGGAAGGACACACAGAGTGCCTGAGGGCAAGAGATAAGGCAGACTAACAATTTCAGGTGAGTGAGACAGCCAACGGACTGGCTGCACGCAGCTACAAATGCCCACAGTGCAGTAGGTGTGTGCCTCACTATCTGCACTGCCAGCACTTTAGCACGGCACAGCCCACAGGGTCAACACGGCCAAACCCCCTGTCCATTCCAGAGTCCAGCAGAGTGCATTGCATAAACAGACTGGCTTCAGAAGTGACATTGTTAGTTACAAGAACAGAGGGGCCTGGCTCCATGATAAATTGAAATCTGAATGATTCAATTTATGCTTTTTCGACCAGGTCATACCCTAAGGCGAGATCCTCTGGGAAGATTTGGGGAATCTCCTGGAACAAATTACCAAAATTCTATACCCTCATGTGCCAGAATTGTTTTTATTGGGGGAAATTAGCAAATATAAGACCTAAAATGAGGCTGTTGAAATATCAATTGAAATTTGTTAAACTCACTTTAGCGGTGGCCAGGAAATGCAAAGCCATAACTTGGAAATCTGACTCCCAAATGAGTCAGACCCACTGGAAGTCAGAAATGCATACTTGAATTCCCCTGGAGATTACTTATAACCTCAGAAATTGTTACACCATGTTTCTAAGAATATAGAAGCTGTATTGAAGATATTTGGGGGGGGGGGGGGTTTACCTTTGATGACCTCCCCCCCTCCACTGGTCTCCAATACCATTATCTCCAGTATTCCTAGTGATGTCTATGTCAAGGCTCCCGATCATCAGAAACTTCTCCATGGTCACTCTTTAAAAGTTTTATTAAGGGAAGAAGCAGCTCTGGATGAATCGCGTCACGTTTCACCGATATGTAATTCATTCTCACAAGACAGAGGGACAGAAGCAGGCCACTAGGCCCATCGAGTCTGTTCCATAAATTTACACTAAGCTACTCTAACCTAGTCTTTTCCCCCATATCCCTTGATAACCTCACTAATGAGATACTTGTCTATTTCTTGTTTAAATACTCCCAGTGATCTGGCTTCCACTGCTGTATGCGGCAGCAAGTTCCACAGATCCACGACCCTCTGGCTAAAGAAGTTCTTCCTAATCTGTTTTAAATGGACAACTTCTAATTTTTCAGACTATGACCCCCTTGTCCTCGATTTTATCACATTACATGGGAGAATTACCCCTTCTTTCTTCCCCTTTCCTGGGGGGGGGGGAGGAGGTCATCTTTCTCTTTTATCTGTTTTCTATTTTTCTTTGAAGGATCGGCATGGTGTATAATTCAGTATTAGAACAGGGCACTTCAACATGTAGTTCGGCTCTGGTCTATTGTGTATATCTGCAATGTTTCTTTGATTTTGCTTGTTTTTTTAAACTCCCTGTTAATAATTAAGGGGGAAAAAAAGAAGGTCATCGACATTAAACCCAAGGATAAGTTGTGCAGAGATGTCTGTCTCACTGCAACATCGATGTGAGCAGTGCTGTCATTCATCCTTTGTTTTACCTTCCCAAAGCCAGCTGACTGGAAGGGAGTTGGGAGATGGGAGTGGGAAGCGTCCTGTACTTGGAGGTACGCACCAGGGCAGTGGAAATGCGCAGGATGGACAGCAACGTCCTGGCTGAGGTAAAGGTGGTGTCCTTGTTGATCCTGGACTCCTTCCTCATCTCTACATATGCAGCCGTGATGTAATCAGCTAACGACTCCGGAATCACCGGCTCCTTCTTCTTGCACAGAGTGACATAGCGCCTGGACCGGAGAGAAAGAAAAAAAAGTAATGTGTGTTCAGCCCACTTTCAAAGGACACCTACATAATGCTGTTAGGGACACCGTACCTCATGAGCTTCATGTCCAGAGGCTGGAACTGAGAGGGTGGCTGTTTGCAGTGCTGATGTACATAGGTGATGTGCTGGGCAAGCCTGAGAAAGGAGGGACAGTTCATCATACACAAGTCAATCAAATGAGACAAAAATCACTTCCAGGGGGCCCCCAGAAGACAGCCTGAACTACTCCACACCTTCTGATGGCCAGTAATGACACGCCTCAACTTGGCACAGGTGGTACAGGAACATCTGAACTAGGAGCAGGAATTGGACATTGAACCTGCTCCACCCATTCAATGTGATTGTGGCTGATCTGATGATGGGCTCATCCCCACCGACCTGCCTTGTCCCCATATCTCTTAATTGCCCAACAATGTAAAAATCTACCCAACCTGGTCTTAAATATATTTACTGACGTTGTCTCCACTGCTTCAATGGGCAGCGAATTCCAGATTCACCCCCCCCCCCCCCCACCTCTGGGAAAAGCACCTCCTCCTCATCTCCGTCCTAAATACTCCCCTGGATCTTGAGGCTACGTCCCCTAGTTCTGGTCTCCCTCACCAACCTCTTAGCTTATCTACACCTTTCATATTTTATGTTTCTATAAGATTCCCTTTCATTCTTCTAACTTCCTGTGAGTACAGTCCCAATTCTCAATCTATCCTCATGGGCTAACCACCACTTCTCCGAAATCAACCTGGTGACCCTCCTCTGCACCGTCTCCAAGCCAGTACATCCTTCCTCAAGTAAGGAGACCAGAACTGCATGCAGTAGTCCAGACCTTGTACAGTTGCATTAGAACCTCCCTACTCCTATGTTGAGTGGGTGGGGAGGGGTGAAGGAGGGAGGGAAGTGAGGGGGGGGGAGAAAGGGGAGAAAATGACACTGTGTATATTCAAGAGGGAAATGTTTGTGTGTATTTTGGTCAGTATGGTTCATAGTGTGAAAAATAATTTTTTTTTTTAAAAAAAGAACCTCCCTACTCCTCAATTCAATCCCTCCAAATGAAGGCCAATATTCCATTTGCCTCTGACTGCCTGCTGCACCTGCAAACCAACCTTTTGCAATTTGTGCACAAGAGTTCCCAAGTCCTTCTGCACTGTAGAACGCTGCAATCGCTTGCCGTTTAATTAATAATTTGATCTATAAACGTTTTCTGTATTTGGGCAGGGCATCGAGTATAAAAGGAAGTCAAGTTGCAGCCATATAAAACTTTAATTAGACTACACTTGGACTCTATGTGTAATTTTGGTCGCCTCATTGCAAGAAGAATGTGGAGACTTTAGAAAGGGGACAGAAGAGGCTTACCTAGATGCTTCCTGGCTTAAAAGATGAGTTATGGGGAGGGATTGGACAAACTCGAGTTGTTCTTCCTGGAATGTCAGAGCCTGAAGGACCCCTGATTGAGGTTTACAAAGTGAAATATCAGAGTGGTGCCAGGAGTAGTCGTGGAAGTAGATAGGACAGCAACACTTCAGAGGCCTCTAGATAGACACACAAATGTGAAAGGGATGGAAGGATATCCAACGTGCCTACCAAAGATTTTGTTTGAATTTGACATCACGTTTAGCCGAAGGGCCTTTAGTGTGCTGTAGTAAGACAACATACTTCATTGCATGAAGTTTTATGCCTGTCATCTATTCTCATTCCAAATGCATCCTTCATAAAACAGTACAGCAAAGTACTGGACCTTCAGGCCATGATGCTAGGCCAATCTTCAGTCAAATGTTCCAATTCTCTGCGCTTAATCACCCTATTTGTAAATTAAACTTTTTAAAATCAGGGTATCCCAATTTCTTTTAATGACAAGGGGTCCAGCTTTCTCTCCTTGACCTCTTTCACCAGCTTCTATTCACACTCCATCCATGGGAATGACCCCCCTCCCCCCCATCCTGCAATTGAGGCTCCCCGTTCACACACATGCACAAACCTCAGGTCGTTATCTCGGTTGGGCCTATCCTGAATAAGCCACAGGAGATCAAATCTGGACAGCAGTGCTGCTGGGAGCTGCACATTCTGTTCAATGGTTTTCTTGGGATTGTAGCGTCCGTATGCAGGATTTGCAGCTGCCAGGATGGAACACCGGGCATTCAATGTGGTCATGATGCCAGCCTGAAATAAAACCCACCGGCAATCCATGACTTCAATGGCACAGTGCTCCTGGTGCTCAACATAAACACATCTCTCTAACATCAAGTTATTTGCTCAATGCCTCCCATTGTATCTGTTTAAATGTTCAAGTCTATCATCTGACTGTATACAATGCAACGGATTTCGCTGGGCCACAGTGCACACACAGTGTGTGTGTGTGTCTATATATATATATATATATATAGATAATTTATATATATATAAAAAATTCAAAATAAATATGAATACTTTGCAGTGGCTTACCTGATTATAGAATACCGTTCATCAATCACGTGAGAAGCTATTCTCCAGCCTGGCAGTCCTGATTTTGATGCTCCTAGACCTCCTTCCCAATGGTAGTGGATGATCTTAGGCGCTGGGTCTGCCTTGTCATTCAATCATGAGGTGATCCTTTCTCCCACTCAGCCCCACAGCCCAGCCTTCTCCCCATAACCTTTGATGCCTCAACTACCAATCGAATCACACACCCAATGATTTGGCCTCACAACCACCTGTGGCATCAAATTCCACAAATATACCATGTTCTGGCTGAAGAAAATCCTCCGCATCTCTGTTCTAAGTGGACACCTTCAATCCTGAAGTTGTTCCTTCTTGTCCTAGATTCTTCCATCTCAAGAAACAACTTTTCTAGATCTACTGTCCATGCCTTTCAACACTTGAAATGTTCCAATGAGAGCACCCCTCCTAAATTCCAACGAGTACAGGCCAAGAGCTCTCAAGCGTACCTCACACGATAACCTTTTCATTCCCTGAATCAGCATTGTGAACATCCTCTCAACCCTCTCCAGTGACAGCACATCCTTTCTTAGAGGAGCCCAAAACTCCTCACAATCCTCCGTGAGGTCTCCCCAGAGCCTGATAAAGTCTCAACATCACATCTTGTATTCTGTTCCTCTTGAAATGACCGCCAGTGTTACATTTGCTTTCTTCACCACCGACTCAACCTGCAGACGATCCTGCACGAGGACTCCCAGGTCCCTTTGCACCTGAGCATTTTCACTTTCTCCCCATTTAGAAAATAGTCTGCCCATTTATTTCTTTTACAAAAGTGCACTGACACTTTACTGCCCATTCTCTTAATCTGTCAAAGTCCTTCTGCAGCCTCTGTGTTCCCTCAACACAAAATGAAAATGAAGCTCTTCATTGGTTCTTTGATCTGTTCCAAGATTCCAGCCTCTGCAGCTTTTGTTTCCCCAGACATAGTGCCCATGGACAAAGGTCAACTACTCTCCACGACACATCAATGCAAGGAGAGCACAAGTTCCTTGATGTGCACATAAAGGATGGCCTATCCTGAACCCACAACACCTCAAGAAGGCGCAGGTGTCTACACTTCTTAGGGAAGTCGAGGAAAGGCTTCTGGCCCCTCCTTGACAACTTTTTACAGGAGCCCAACTGAATGCCCTGTCAGGCTGCATTGCTGTGTGGGACGGGAGCTGCAAAGCATCGGACCGGAAGTCCAAACAGAGGATCATCAAAATGGCTGAGAAGACCCCTGGGGGTCTCCCTTTCCTCTAATGATGTCATTCACTGGGAGCGTTGCTTAAAACAGGCTCAGAGAATTATTGAGGACCCTTTCCGTCCAACACACTACCACCAGGAAGGATGTACACGACTGCCAGGCTGGGAAATAGCTTCTTCCTGCAGTCTGTGAGAGTGATGAGCAGTGTCCTGAAACTGTTAATTTTAAATCACATCTTTATATATTTGATTATTATTTACTGTGCATGTGTGGCAATGTGGCCTGAAGAAGCGCTGTTTCATCAGGGTGACTATGTACAACCAGAAAATAATAAACCTGAACTTAATCCAGTTTTCTTCACACAGATTCGAAACAGATCAAAGGCAAATGTAAGAGATGTAATTCGCTGAATCCCCACCCACTCTAAAGTACCTGTATGCAGAATAATTGGAACTACATTTACATAAAACCTTTACATAGAGTGAAATATCCCAGGGCGCTTCACAAGAACACGAAAGAAACCTGAACCCCAAGTGGTCAACAGGCATATTCTAAAGGTTCACTTCAAAAGGAGAAAAAGATGGGGTGAGAGATGAGGGCATTTTCTGGTCAGGGAATCGGTTGTGGAAGCAGGGGACACCTAAATTAGATGTATTAAAATCTGGGACACCATTGCAACTGGTCCAGGCTGGGCTGGAGGCGGTGAGAGGAAGGCAGAACATGCAGCAATTTAAAAACAATGAGGATGTCAGAGAGCATTTACAGAATGGGTGACATCAGCAGCAATTAGAGACAAGGGAATGGGGCCTGGCTGATCGGGTTTGGACATTAATAATGGATAGCATAAAGGCATGAGAGGAAAACTCTAAGTATAGTAAAATCGCCGTTATCTGGAATTCACGCAACCGGCAAATTAAAATTCAGAAATAACGTAAAAAAAACAAAGTTTAAAATCACCCCCCCCACCACCACAGTGATAAGTTCGCCAATTCACGCAACACACAGTCTCAAGCAACTAGGAAATTAACTAATCCGACATCCAATCTCCATAGGTGCCGGATACCAGGTCTTTTATTGCACTTGGTTAGCAATGAAAAAACCAATTGATTTAAAGTTGAAGACCACAAACCATTCTGTCCAGGGACACTTCCAACCCCAGAAGCTTATTCTGTTGCACTTGCCTTCGCGATGGAAATGGTCTGCTGTTCCATAACTTCGTGAATAGCAGTTCTATCGGAGTCCATCATCTTATCAAATTCGTCGATGCAGCAAATCCCTTGGTCAGCCAGCACGAGGGCGCCACCTTCTAGAATCATCTCACCGGTAACAGTATCCTTCATCACGGCAGCAGTTAATCCTACACCTGAAGAGCCGCGGCCGGTGGTGTACTGACCTGCAAGTGGTGCACAACGTAGAGTGAGTACACACACACCTCACAAGCTGAACTCAACAGGAAGTGTTATGTTCCATCCTGGACCCACTGATCATCCCATCAAGTATCGCAGTATCCAACTTCCCTTCACTTCTTTCTTCACCCATGTGCTATTGACATGCTCCCATCTCGCCCCCATTCCCCCCGAGCTAGTGGCTTTCTTCATTCTTCCCAGCCTAGGAGTCACATCATTTTGCTTTACTTAAAATCTCACTTCCTCCTGCAACTTTACAAAACGTTGGTAAAGCCGGATACAGAAGATTTGGCAACAATTTTGGAAGGACAAACCAAGACAAACATGGTAAATGGTCAGGCACTGAGGAGTGCAGTAGAACAGAGGGGTCTGAGAATACAGATACCCAATTCCCTGAAAGTGGTTGTAAAGAGAGCTATTGGCCTTCATAAATCAAGTAATATAGGAGTTGTGATGCTATGGTAAAGTTGTACAAGACATTGGTGAGACTAAATTTGGAGGATTGTGTGCAGTTTTGATCATTCATCTACAGAAATTTTATCAATGAGATTGAGAGTGCTGGGGGCTTCAGGAACTGAGTTAGGATTTTATTCCATGGACCATAGAAGGGGTAGATTTGATAGAAGTATTCAAAATTATGAGGGGCAGAGATAGAGTAAATGTAAGTTGGCTTTTTCCTCTAAGGGTAGGGGAGATACAAACCAAAGGACATGGGTTAAGGGTGAAAGGGGAAAGTTTAGAGGGAACATTATGGGGAATTTTTTCACAGAGTAGTAGGAGTGTGGAATGTGCTGCCAGCTGAAGTGGTGAATACGGACTCAATTTTAACATTAAAGAAAAATTTGGACAGGAAAATGGATGGGAGGGGCGTGGAGGACTCTGGACTAGGTCTCTGAAACAAGTGGCCAGAGGAACTCAATGGGTCAAGCTGAGAATCAACAAAATACTGATGCTGCTCGACTCAGAATTGCTCAATCAGATTTCTGCATCTGCGCTCTCCAGTGTGTTCAGAGGATTAGGTACAATTCTCATCGCCACACTAGAGAGGTGAATGCACCGCAGGGCAGAAACTCACCAGGATGCTGTCTGGACGAGTTATTGACCAAGTACTCCCTGGAGGGAAGGAGGCTTACAGGATGTGTTAATTTTTCTAAAAACAGTGGTTGATATGTGGAACTTAGTGTCTCTGAAGGGACTCTCTTCTGCTACTCTTTTTTACTATAAGAGGTGCCAAGTAACACTTACGGCAGGCAGAAAAAAATTGTATAATAGTCAAACCTCCATGATCTGGAATTCAAGCAACCGGCCAAAAAACCGCAGAAAATAAAGAGGTAAAAAATATGAAAATTTGTAGTTGGCAGCCCCCAGTGGTCAGTTCGTCAATCCACGCAACACGCAATCTCAAACCACAGGCAAATTCACTTATCCAGCATCTACCAATCCCCATAGGTACCAGGTTTTACTATATTATTAACACTACAATAAAGCACAGAGGGGAAAGAGAGCTACAGGAAAGGAGACATAAGGACAGCCCAGTCACCAGACGGAGCCCACGCAGACATTGGGCACTTACTCCGTGGTGCCAGCCTGTCAATGTAGCAGAGCAGCTGGGACTTAGCCACACCTGGATCTCCCATCAGACAGATGTTTATGTTCCCTAGAAATGAGAAGACAGGTACATTCAGTGGCAAACATCACTAGTGACCTATGCTGATAGTGGAGTCAAACCAGAAGGACCAGAGTCCAATTCTTATTACACTTTAGGCTGACAGAGCTCTTTGCCACCCAGGCACTGCCACCTTGTGGCATTCATTCACCCCAAACCCAGGAATTTCTGGAAAAGAATTGTGACCTGGTAAAGACAATTCTAGACCATCTGGAACTCAAGGGAGCTTCCAAAGAATTGCGTTGGGCATACAGAATTATCAAATTGTATCAGAAAACAATTTTTTTTCAAAAGTTTGCTTTCTGGGAAAAAAAAATTGGGGATTATGGTTTGCTGTTATCACGTAGCAAGTTGAAGAATCATTAAACTTTACTGAATTTAGCCTAAGTGTCAGCTCACCACAAATGCAAAAGAATGTTTTGCAGCTGTTGCAACATTGACAAAACATTTCTGCCGTACTCAATCTTTCTGAAGACAATAAATGCTGTTAAGTACACTCACTATGCTATTTCCCAAAGAACATGTGGTCAACATACATTCAATATGTATCAATGTAATGCATTGCACCTGTATACATGAGCTGTTCAGTTTGCAGTACAGAAGGAAAGCATGTGGTCAGGTTCCTTCGTTAATTACTTACCTGGAATTACTCGGTGCAACCACAGAGGCCAACCCTGTCCGACTATGAACAACAACCATCAGAGTTGTGCCCCTTTCTCGACTTCCAATGGAACCTTCTGGACAAGATGTGCAGTGCACACAAGTACTGGAGGAACTCAGCAGGCCACATGGAAAGTGATCGGCAGTCAGGCCCGAGCCAGTCTTCAGGTGTGCCAAAAATTAGGCAGACACTCGACTGAGAAGGCACAGGCCAGCAGATGATAGGTGGATTCAGGTGGGAGGGGAAGAGGAGGAGTTGATAGGGTGAGGGGCCAGAGGGTTAAGAAATATGCTGACGGGAAAAAGGGAAGGGACTAAGGAACTGAAGGGAGCCAAACAGCATCAAATCCAGATCCAACACTGGAACCTCAAAGGACATACCCATCCTCACCTCTGATCTTCATTCCTTTAGGAGATTGATTCACTCCTCCAACCAGGAGCAGAAGCAGTGCCTTCTTCACGTCCTCATGCCCATAGATCTCTGGGGCAATTGAGGCGGCCAACTTCTCGTAGAAGTCATCCTCTGCAACAAGAGTAAAACACAAAAGTCTGTAGACACGGTGATTGAAGTACAAACACAATGCTGGAGAAACTCAGCAGGTTAAACAGTGCAAGTTTATAAAGATACATAGACAATGTTTCGGGCTTGGGTCTCGAATAACTTGATGAAAGGCTCAAGCCTGAATTGGTTATGCATCTTTGCTGCATGAAGTTCACTGCTTGACTTACTGAGATCCTCTGTAACAAGTCAGGACACCATTAACAGCTGGAAGGACCCAGCCAACACTGCAAGAATCCCCACTCTCCCACCAAACCTGCTCCTAGGCTGAACTCATCATGCACTCCCAAACACAACACACTGCCCAGACTGCTCCATGCTACACAGGTGCAGCAAGTCACCTCTAAAGACACCTAACTTACCCGTGATCTGTCTCAACTCTTCTTCACTCAGCTCCTGAGATCCTAACTCATCGTCTTCAGTTTTATTCATCTGACTGATCCTGTGAGCTTCCAAGTATGTCTCAGACAGCAGGCCCTAAAAATCAACGCAAGTGTTCAGCCAGGAATCTCAAGTCAACCACACCAACATTTCTGCTCCTGGCCCCAGATCTGAACTGCTACCAAAACCGTGGACTGTAAACTCCCACTTCCTCCACTTTTGCAGGAAATCCTCACGCCTCCAGCACAAGACTGAAAATTAAGCAAGTCGAGGAGAAATTGTGGGAGGAACTTGGCTCGTCAAACAGCATCCATGGGTAGAAACCTTGACTGGATATACAAGGATTCAGAAGCCCATCAAGATTTTTATTTCTTTTTGTTAATAGATCTAAAGCGTTTCCAAGGATTTTTTTTCCAATTTATTAAGCACAAGATTATCACAGTTAGCGCAATGTTGCTATAGTGCCAGCGACCCGGTTTCAAATCTGCCACTGTCAGTAAAGAGTTTGTATGTTCTCCCCATGACTGTGAACATTTCCTCCGGGCACTCTGGTTCCTAAAGACTTAAGGGGTTAGTGAGTTTAGAGGTCACAAGGGTATAACTAGGTGGTAGAGCTCATGGGCCAGAAAGCCCTGTTACCATTCCATATCTCTAATTTAAAAAAAAATTGTTATAGGACAGGAATGAGCAAACTTTTAATTTAGATATACAGCATGGTAACAGGCCATTTAGTCCATTGCCGCCCAATTAACCTGCCCCCCCCCCCCCGGTACGTAGTCGTGCGCTGATATGGCCTATTACCTATTGTAAAAATTAAAAGGACCCCCCCCCCCCCCCAACCGTTATAGAAGCCCTCAGAAGGCTGAAGGAATTCAGCGGATCAGGCAGTACCCATGGATGGGGATGACTAATTCCCTCCATGGATGTGGAATTTATTACCACAGGTGGTTGTGGAGGCCAAGTATTGGGTGTATTGATAGGCATTTGATTAGTTAAGAGCATCAAGGGTTACAGAGAGTGGGACTGAGTGAAAGGATGGATTAGTTCAAAATGGCAGAGAGGACTCGATGGGCCGATTGTCCTTCTGCTGCTTCTATATCTTGTGAATGTTGAGGCCAAAATAAGTTGAAGATCAAGAGCAGGCTAACAGGGAAAGGCACTTTAACACTATAACCCAGGGGTGGCCAAACCTTTTTGGCTGTGGCCCATATACAAATAAAAAATACAAAGAGTCACAGGACAAATATTAAGCCTGGCAGCTTTCAACCAGTTACACTGCAAGAAAAACGGTGTTGTTAGACCTGAAAGCCTCAAAAATACATTTTCTATCAAAATAACTATAGGACACTACTGAACAGTTTAACCATTGACATGACAGTAGTTTATTGATGTGCTCATGTATTACAGAGCAATATAGATTCAGTGCCATTTATTGTTAGAGACTATGTTTTCAAGGGCCATTTACAAATGGCAATGGGCCACAGTTGGCTCAGGGACCATAATTTGGCCACCCCTGACCAAAGCAGGTACTCTTACCTGGACCACCTGTCTGAAGCCAATCCTCATCATGGGCAAGAAGATGCCAGTGATGCTAACATGGTCGCCAGGCTGTGTCTGTCTTGTGTTTTCACCTCTGCTGTGCACCGTCAGGCTACGAGGAATGTTTCCCACAGGCACCTGGTCACTCTAAAGAAACAAGCAGCTCATCAGTATTAAAGGCCCTTCCCCCCCGACCTCACTGGACAAGGAGCACTTGCGTTAAATACTCACATGTTCCTGGATCTTAATCTCCTGGAACTTGATGAACTTTGACCCTCGGGACTGCAGGTAAAGCCTTCCTCCGGATTTATTGGTTTGACATTCACGGCTGGGGCACATTATCAGTGGCATGAAGGTGGGAGACTGGATCTGAAACAGGAATTTTTAATAGATGAGATCAGAAAGAGGAGCAGGAGGCAGCCATCTGGCTGATCTTGCCACAGACTCCTACCTGCTTTTTCACAATAACCCTCAAAACCCTCACTACATAAACACCCATCTATCTGAATCTTAAATATTTTTCATGAAGCAGCCTCTGCTTCAGACTCAGGACAATCAGGGAAAGCACAGTCTCTCTTTACCTTTGTCTTAAATCCACTCCCCACACCTTGATGCTACATTCCCTCATTTTGACCTCATCTTTTGGTCCTTCAGCCCAAACACACCTTTGTAATGAATTATCCTACTAACCCCTGTACAACTTAGAACTTAAAATATATGTAGTTAATTAAGTATTATTTTGTAACATTGTAAAGAATTCTGGAAGTTTTTTTAACATTGTATGTGGCCAACTCTTATTGCTAAATATTATGGGATTGTAATTATAGATGAACTTTCTAAGAATGAACTTTTGAAAAGAACACTTAAGGTTTACATCTCCCCAGAAGGGCTGTCAAAATAAATCAGTTGTAATGGTTCTCGCATCAAGAAAGAGCAACAATTCTATATCTGTAGGGAACATTAGCTGTTTCAGTGCTGAATGAGTAATTGAAGCTAAGAGGTAATTAAAGGTTTTTGGAGACATCTCTGACTAAACAAAGAAATTTGAAGTCCTCAAGAACAAATGTGAAGGCTAACTAACTAATTAGTTAGAACTAACAATTAGTTAGAACACTTGAATTCATACATGGGCATTGATCTAAATTTACTATAGAAATTGACCCATTTCTGTATGAACTTGGAGACAGGGTATCACCACTACCCCCACCAATGTTACAATTGAAGTATTAAAACTGTTCGTATTTTAAAACTCGTTCTGTGGGGTTCTCTGCTGTATTCTTTATTCACAGCTTAGCAGACTTTAACACGTGGGGGTGGAAACCAGAGCACCCGCAGGAAAGTCACGCAGGCTACAGAGAGAGAAAGTAGAAACTCCTGAAAGCAAAGGAACCGATTCGAACCCAGGTATTGGCACTGCACTGACCATAACTAATCAAATCACAAGCCAGTTATACAAAGCCCTATAGGCTCACTGTGCTGCCCAGCATTTTATATGTTCAAACACCTCCCTGGCCCATTACTCAGGGAACAATTAAAAAAAAATCCTCTAACTAGGATTCTTCAGCCTGGCCCCCCCCCCACCCCATGATCACCCCTGTAATACACCACAACTAGGCATGATAGTGGAATGGCCAACATGATGACCCCTCTATCAGGGAATGCCACTCTCTTACAGTGGTTTTCAGATTGGCATCTAAAAAAATTAATCTGCTAGGTGACTTAGCAGGCCGCGGACACCAGAGGGAGAAAAAAGGTCAACGCAAAGCGCCTGCGCTTTTGATGAAGGGTTCGACCGAATCGTTGACCATTCTTGTTCTCCCACTGATGTTGTTCAACCCTCGGAGTTTCTCAAGCAGAATGTTTTATTTGCTGCTCCAGTTTCCAGTGCCCGTCTATCTGCCCACCCAGGTGGAGAGTATCTCTGGGAAAAGGGAGGCACTGGCTACAACTTCCTGTTGTCATGCTACGAACAACACTGATTTGGGTGCACAAGGCACTGCATTATTTCTCCCTGATGAAATGCCCGAGTAAATGCTCCCTGCAGCCTCGTGCACAGGCTGCGGAACCAACAGAACCCTTCAACATCTGACTAGACGTGCTCTGCCACGTACTTACCGGCTGGTACGTCTCTGCACCACACTGATCACACGTGTAGGTAGCAACCACCATCATGGGTTTGACCTCTGTCACTCTGGTAACGATACCTCGCACGGTTACGAGCTTTCCAATGCTGTCTGCCTTCACGTCCCTGATCACCTTCGGTTTCATTGTGCTGGGGTGCTTGAAGTATAGCTCACTGCAGAGAGAGAGAGGTCGTAAATTGACATCCTGAAGGATTGCTTTTCAAAGAGGGGTAGAACCAGATAGTGCAGAGTTAGGAAAGATTCCCTCTTATAAGCAGCCAGAGGGCGGTGAATCTGTGGGATTTGTTGCCACGGGTGGTTGCGGAGGCTGGGTCATTGGGTGGATTTAAGGCAGAGATTGACGCGTTCTTGATTAGCCAGGGCATCAGTTATAGCGAGAAGGCCGGGCAGTGGGGAAATGGATCAGCTCCTGATTAAATGGTGGGGCAGACTCGATGGGCTGATTAGCCTAGTTCTACCCCTACATCTTACAGTCTAGGTTATGAACAGGCGAGCATTTTACAGCCAATTAAAAGAGCAGACCCAATGGGAATGAACAGCCTTGTGATCTTGTGAGAAAACAGTACTGCACACAATGTTCCACAAATAGCAATATACCAAGGAATAAATATCGCCCATATCACCTGGAATTCTTATAATGAAGACTCCACCTGTGGCAATCAACCTTCTGAAATGGGAACAAAGGCAGCAGGTTAGGAATGTGGGGAAGAGGCAGAAGGCAGGGAAGGAGCATGGTCAGGATGAAGAGCCACAGATGTTTTGGGCATGAGCCCTTCAAAGTTCTCTCCAAAGGGAGTTCTGTGAGAATCTCTCCCACTGCTCCCCATCTGCACTCAAAGTTCTATGACATGTACTCACCCAGACTCACTTGAAGGTCTCAGGCCTGAAATGTCAGTTAGATACACTTTACCTCCTATGGAGGCTGTAAGACCTGCTAGGATCCTGCAGCACTTGTGTTAATTCAACCACAGTGTCTACAAACTTTCATGTTTCACTCCTTCAAATTCTAGTTTATTGCCATCTGACTGTACCTATAGAACCCGACAAAATGGTGTTTCTCCAGACCACGGCACACACACATAATGCACAGCTCATAACAATTACAAACATAAAGATGTAATTTAAAATAATATATAAATATTTTGGGAAGATCGACTCAGTCACAGGATACTATTCATCCATCTCAAAGCCTGCGGGAAGAAGCATTTCCCAGCCTCCTGTATCTCCCTCCTCTTGATACTGTGAAATGGATGGAAAAGATCTCCTAGAATTCTGAGCTTTATTTAAGCAACACTCCCAGTAGGATGTCATCAGTAAAGAAAAGGGTCTCGAGGAACCTCTGTACAGGTACACAATCCTTTATCTGGAAAGCTCCAAAATCCGGCAAGTGGGGAAGAGAGACTGGCAGTGCGAGTCGGGCAGGTGGGGGGAGACGGCAGCGCGACTGGAAGGGGGTGGGGTGGATACGGCAGTGCAATTTGGGTGAACTTAAATCTGGCTTTCCGAAATCTGGAAAAATCCAAAATTCAGAACACACTGTCCCCCAAGGGTTCCGGATAAAGGATCGTCTACCTGTATTGACTTGCAGTCCGAAGCTTTGTAGCTACCAGCCCACACACCGATGCAACCAGATAGGACACTGTGCTTCTGTAAAATGTGGTCAAGATGGGGGCCGGTAGCCTTACACTTCTCAACCTTCTTCTGAAGTGCAGATACATCTGTGCCTTCTGTTGTCCTTTATATGCACACCAAGGGACTTTGTTCCCTATACATTCAAACCATTATAGTTGAGAATGGTCAACCTTCATCCTCCTGAAGTCCACAATCATCTCCTTTGTCTTGTCCACTTTGAGACTCAGTTTGTTGTGGCGCGCCATTTTACAAGCCTGCCAACTTCCTATCTGTCACCTTACTCACTCTTTGTCCATGCTTACTCTGTGAAACCACATTCACTCCCCACAATCCCTGCAGACCCCATGTGGCAGGACCCCATTTTAAGATGAGGGAAACGTGACATCAGCAAGGACAAGGCCACTCGCAGCACTAATGCAGCACTGCATCAGTGACCAAGGCTGTACTCACAATCTGCGCAGGAGCTCTGCTGGGTACTGGTTGTGTGAGTCGCGAACTTCATTGGGATCACGTGTCCTCTGCTCCATCATCAGCCGATGTTCAATGTAAACATCCAGTGCATCTTTACTCACCACCTGGGTGGGAAGCAGAACCGACACAGCCCTCAGTACAACTACAAAATCAAGAACTCATCCAGCACACCCCTCTCCGACCTCCAAATTTATTAGTGCTAACCAGACAACAGTGAGCAATGCCATGACAGAATGGAATTGTCCTAAAAGATTCAGAAGTCCCCACCTTTGTTTATTCTTTCAGTTCAGGGGTTGTGAAAGACAAGGAGTCTAGCGATTTAACACCACACAGCTTTATCCATTCAGAATTGATGGATTCAGGTTCCAAAGCTGGAGATAGTGGACTCCTGGTGTTTTGGAAAGAAACCCAACCAATCTTGGAGAGGAGAAACATCCAGGCAAAAGAACACACGAATGTCAACTTGGGGGCGGTACAGTTAGCGCAACGTTATTACAGCGCCAGCGACTCTGGCTGGAATCCGCCTGTCTGTGAGGAGTTTGTACCTTTCTCCCTGCGTCTGCAAGCATTCCCTGGGGTACCCTGCCTTCCTCCCACCCTTCAAAAACGTACAGGATTGGAGGAGTCACGTGATGGAGTAGTGGCCAGTCAGGGAACTCCAGCCCTCTCCGGAAAAGTTTAAAAAACAGTGTGTGGGCTGGTAGCTACAAAGGCACAAGAATAAAAATTAAAACAAAGTGAAAGTAAAGGTGGGAAGAAAATGGCAGCGAAGAAAGAAAAGTCGAAAGCAACGGGAAGAAGAGAAGAAGAAAGAACGTCGGAAGAAGAAGGTGAAGGCCTTACCTGTTCGAGGAGGCCCGCCGCGGAGAGAGAAGCCCGCTCCCTAAGGTCAGTGGAAGTCCCGAGCTCGGGACTACAAAAATGGCTCGCGGAGCCAAGTAAAAGTGCGCAACCACGCATGAAAAAAAAAAAACACTGACGGGAGGGGGGACCAGCTGAGGAGTCGATCTCCACAGCTGAGGATGACAGCTGCAACATAACAACAGGAAGAGAACATAGAAAACAACGAGAACAAGAAAGAAGAGAGTAAAAAGAAAACAAGGAAACAACAGATGACCAACCCAGAGGAAGAAGAAGAACGTAGAGAAATGGAAGAAGAATCCACAATCATCTCCTTAGCTCAGAAGATAGATATAATGGAAAATTATAATAGAAGAAATAATATAAAGATAGTGGGCCTTAAGGAAGATGAAGAAGGCAAGAATATGAGAGAATTTATAAAAGATTGGATCCCCAGGGTCCTAGGAAGACCAGAATTACAGGAAGAAATGGAAATAGAAAGGGCACATAGAACATTAGCCTCGAAACCACAGCCACAACAAAAACCAAGATCCATTTTAGTAAAATTCTTAAGATATACAACAAGAGAAAATATATTGGATAAAGCAATGAAGAAAATAAGAGAAGACAAAAAGCCACTGGAATACAAAGGTCAAAAATTTTTTTCCCATCCAGACATAAGTTTTGAACTCCTGAAGAAGAGGAAGGAGTTCAATACAGCAAAAACGATCCTGTGGAAAAAAGGATATAAATTTATGCTAAAGTACCCAGCGGTACTTAAAATAGTTATTCCAGGGCAGCAAAACAGACTATTCTCGGATCGGAAGAAGCACGAAAATTTGCAGAACAACTGCAAAACAGGCAGAGAGATGAAGACGTGTAACGAGAGTAAAAATGACCACGAACTTTATGTATGTGTGTATATGGGTATGTGTGTGTGTATATATATATATATATATATATGTATGTGTGTACATGAGTGTATCCGTATTTAAAGGAAAATATATAGAGTATAGATAAGAATTAATAAGGGAATGAAAGGGAAGAGAGGAAGTAAGGAGGGAATTAAGAGAGTGACCTTTGTTACATATGAAAATTGAAATCTTTTCTGGGGGGGGGCTTGGTGGGGAGGAGTTACGGTCACTGCGAAATCAGTTGACGCTTGCGAGTGAATTCACAAATCCAAATGGAGAGGGCAGATGTGGTTGCCCGACAAGGGATAAAGGGCAACTCAGGAAGGGGAGGGGATAGTGGGGTTAAAGAAATTTTAGATAGGAGAATAAGGGAAATGTTTGATGTTTTAGAAATGTTGTCTTATATAAAGTGTTCAAAACAAGAAAGCAGAAATGGATAAGAAGGAAAGGTGATGATGAGGAAACGGAAAGGAAAGATAAACAAAGTATGAAATGGCTACGTTGAACTATATGACTTTAAATATTAACAGAATACATAACCAAATAAAAAGGAAGAAACTGTTAAATTTACTGAAAAAAGAAAAAATTGATATAGCATTCGTGCAAGAAACACATTTAACTGAAATGGAGCACAAGAAATTAAAGAGAGATTGGGTAGGACATGTAACAGCAGCGTCATATAATTCAAAAGCTAGAGGAGTAGCTATATTAATCAGTAAAAATGTACCAATTAAAATAGAAGAGGAAATAATAGATCCAGCAGGGAGATATGTAATGATAAAATATCAGATATATTTGGAGTTTTGGAATTTACTCAATGTATATTCACCTAACGAAGAAGATCAAAAATTTATGCAAGATATTTTTTTGAAGATAACAGACACGCAAGGGAACATACTAATAGGAGGGGATTTCAACCTTAATTTGGATTCAAACATGGATGAGACTGGGAAAAAAATTAACAGAAAGAACAAAGTAACCAAATTTATAATTAAATTGATGCAAGAAATGCAACTTTTGGAAATATGGAGGAAACAACACCCAAAGGAAAAGGAATATTCATATTATTCGGGTAGATATAAAACATACTCAAGAATAGACCTATTCCTGTTATCAGCTCGCATGCAAGACAGAGTTAGGAAAACAGAATATAAAGCTAGACTATTATCGGACCACTCACCCCTGTTACTGACAATAGAGTTAGAGGACATCCCACCAAGAATGTATAGATGGAGATTAAACTCCATGCTACTTAAAAGGCAGGATTTTAGAGAATTCATTGAACGACAAATTAAAATGTACTTTGAAATAAATACGGAATCAGTGAAAGATAAGTTTATACTATGGGACGCAATGAAAGCGTTCATCAGAGGGCAAATAATAAGTTATGTAACCAAGATGAAGAAGGACTACAATCAGGAAACAGAGCAGTTGGAAAGGGAAATAGAAAATATAGAAAAAGAATTAGCAATGAAGGAAGACACAACTAAAAGAAGAGAATTGGCAGATAAAAACATAAAATATGAAACACTACAAACATATAAGGTGGAGAAGAACATAATGAAGACAAAACAGAAATATTATGAACTAGGAGAAAAAACACACAAAATTCTAGCATGGCAGCTTAAGACAGAACAAACTAAGAGAATGGTATTGGCATCAAGGAAAAAAGACAAACAAATCACATAAAATCCAACGGAGATTAATGAAAACTTCAGAGAATTCTACGAACAATTATACCAAACTGAAAACGAAGGGAAAGAAGACAAAATAGATGAATTTTTAACTAAAATTGAACTACTGAAATTACAAACAGAGGAACAAAATAAATTAACAGAACCATTTGAAATAGTAGAAATACAAGAGATAATAAAAAAAACTACCTAATAATAAAACACCAGGAGAGGATGGATTCCCAATAGAATTCTATAAAACATTTAAAGATTTATTAATTCCTCCCCTCCTGGAAGTAATCAACCAGATTGATAAAACACAATGCTTACCAGATTCATGCAAAACAGCAATAATTACAGTAATACCAAAGACAGGGAAAGATCCACTCGCACCAGCATCATATAGACCAATATCTTTACTTAACACAGATTATAAGATAATGGCTAAACTATTAGCAAACAGATTAGCCGACTATGTACCTAAAATAGTAAATCTAGACCAAACTAGATTTATTAAAAAAAGACGAACGACAATATTTGTAAATTTATTAACTTAATTCATGCAGTAGAAGGGAGTAAAGCGCCAACAGTAGCAGTTGCTTTAGACGCAGAGAAGGCCTTTGACAGAGTAGAATGGAATTATTTATTCAAAGTATTACAAAAATTCAGTTTACCAGAGAAGTATATTAATTGGATTAAAGCATTATATAAGGGGCCATTGGCGAAAGTGACAGTAAATGGATATATATCAAAGCAATTTAACTTAAGCAGATCAACAAGGCAGGGATGCCCACTATCACCCTTATTGTTCGCGTTAGCTATAGAACCACTAGCAGAATTGATAAGAACAGTAAATAAAATAAAAGGGAATAAAATAAAAGACAAGGAATATAAAATCAGTTTATTTGCAGATGACGTTATAGTATACTTAACAGAAACAGAAATATCAATAAAAGAATTACATAAGAAATTGAAGGAATATGGAGAAGTGTCGGGTTACAAGATTAACGCAAATAAAAGTGAAGCAATGCCAATGAATAATGCGGATTTCTCAAAATTTAAGAAAGACACACCATTCAGATGGCAAATGCAAGCAATATGATACCTAGGTATCTTCTTTCTTTGGCTTGGCTTCGCGGACGAAGATTTATGGAGGGGGTAAAAAGTCCACGTCAGCTGCAGGCTCGTTTGTGGCTGACAAGTCCGATGCGGGACAGGCAGACATGATTGCAGCGGTTGCAAGGGAAAATTGGTTGGTTGGGGTTGGGTGTTGGGTTTTTCCTCCTTTTATTTGTATACCTAGGTATACAAATAAATAAAAACCTCGGCCATCTATATAAACTCAATTATTATGCACTAATGAAAAAATTACAGGACGATTTAGAGCATTGGAAAGACTTACCACTAACACTAATAGGAAGGATAAACTGTATTAAAATGAAAATTTTCCCAAGGATACAATACCTATTTCAGGCATTGCCAATACACTTGACAGAGAAATTCTTCAAGGAGTTAAAGAAAATAATAAGGAAATTTTTATGGAAAGGGGGGAAACCGAGGATAGCACTAGATAAATTAACAGAATGGTATAAACAAGGAGGCTTACAACTGCCAAACTTTAAAAATTATTATAGAGCCGCACAATTAAGATACCTATCAGATTTTTATCAAACAAGGGAAAAGCCAGATTGGACTAGATTAGAACTAGATAAAATAGGGGAGAAGAATCCTGAACATATATTATATAAATGGGATGAAAAATTGGTACAATGTAGGAATTCTCCAGTATTACATCATCTGCTCAATATTTGGAAGAAGATTTATGTAGAAAGGAATAAAACAAATTACCAATTATCAAAACTAATACTGACACAAAATCAGCTAATCCCTTTTACAATAGATAACCTTTCCTTTAGAGAATGGGAGAAAAAAGGGATCAAAATAATAGAAAATTGCTTTTCAGGAAATAAATTACTATCCTTTGAACAAATGAAAGATAAATATATATAACTCAAGATACAGTGTTGGCATACTACCAACTGAGATCCTACTTGAAGGACAAATTGGGAAGTAGTCTGAAGTTACCAGAGGGAAGTAATTTTGAATATGTGATTACAGATACAATGATAATCAAAAAATTTATAACAAATATGTATATTAAACTGCAAGAAAAGGAGAATGAGGAAACAAATGGTAAAACTAAACAAAAATGGGAACAAGATTTAAACATAAAGATAAAGAAGGAAACATGGGAGAAGTTATGCTCTGGAACTATGAGAAATACAATAAACACAAGGTTACGTATGATACAATATAACTGGATACACAGGCAATACATTACACCTCAAAAGTTAAATAAATGGGACCCAACAGTATCAGACAGATGTTTTCGTTGTAAAAAAGAAATGGGAACAACAATTCATGCAATCTGGACGTGTGAGAAAGTGAAAAAATTTTGGGAAGATCTAAACCAGATATTAAATAAAATCACAGAAAGCAGTATACCAAAAAACCCAGAGATCTTCCTCCTAAGTAGCATAAAAAACAAATAATTTGGACTTGATTTGAATGGTGCACAAAAAAGATTTGTTAGGATAGCCCTAGCCATAGCAAAAAAATGTATTATGTCAGCCTGGAAATTAGAAGATGGCTTGGCAGTGCAACAATGGTATATAGAAATGAATAAATGTATTCCATTAGAAAAAAATAACATATAATTTAAGAAATAATATTACAATATTTGAACAAATATGGGAGCCATACATGAAACACAATAGAGAAAACCTACCGGGGACATCTACCACCTAGAATGACAGAAGGAGAAGGAAATGAAAAGAATTGACTCAGTGGAATTTCTTGTTTATTTTTATTGAGTGACAACATTGTTTGACGGGTTTAATGTATCTTAGATTCTGTACTTTAAATGAATGGGAGGGGAGGTAGGGAGGGTGGGACGGGAAGTGGGGGGGGGGGGAGAAAACGACACTGTATATATTTGAAAAGAAAAATGTATGTATCTTGATCAATGTGGTTTATAGTGTGAAAAATAAAAAATAAAAACGCACAGGATTTGCAAGTTAAGTGGAGGCGCAGCCAGAAGGGCCTGTTGTAGGAAGAAAAACATCCTAAGATGGCTGGAAATTGGAAAGAGTGGAGTCACAGATGTTCTCCTCGACCTACCTCCCTCTCCTTGTACTGCGGCAGCAACTCCTGAACTGCGTCAGCAAAAAGATTCACGTATCGGCGCGTATTCTCACAGATTGAATCCACAAGCTCAGGGTCCTCCTCTGCAATGTCATCCAAGTCGATGTAGAGAGCCACTTGCTGACGGTGAGCAACTTGCACCTTATTATAAAAACACACAGTAAATGCTGGAAGAGCTCAGCCAGTCTCACAGTGTCCATTATACAGGAGGTAGGTACGTTACCAACGTTCCAGGCCCGAGCTTTAAAATCCTTACGTGGCTCTCATCTAAGCAGCGCAGGTATAAGCAAAAAGCAGGCAGGCGTCTGAATTAAAGGCTAGAGATTAATGGGGGTGGGGGGAGGATCCCAGACCAGCAGCCAAAAGGTGTTAATTGAACATAAGAGAGGTGAGAATTGATTTTGGCTCTGTGAAAGGAGACAGAGGGAAAAGGGGGAAAGAGCAAGCTGGGGAAAGGAGACAGAGGGAAGAAGATGGGGGAGGGGTTTAACAGCAACTAGAAAAGTCAATGTTAATACCATTGGTTGGAGGGTTTCCAGACAGTAGATGAGGTATTGTTCCTCCAGCTTGTGGGTGGTCTCAGTCTGGCAGAGCATGAGATCGTGGAGAGACATGTCAGCATAGAAGTGGGACAGAAACCCATTAGTGTCATGCAGTAATCAGGTGGCCATGGGAGTTGAAACAAAACCAGAACCCACAGTAAGTGCACCAGCGTAACATACAGGCAGGGTAGAAGAGCCTCGAACACAAGGTTCTTACCAATTGGTCAACATACTTGAAATGCTTCTTTCCAAATTCATCATTTGTATAGAACTCCTGCAGGAACCTGATGCACTTCTCTGTAAGAAATCACAGGTCACTTGATCCATCTCCAATGATTAGTTATCCTCCAAGGCAACATGACACTCCAAATAAAGTCCTGTCAATGAAACTCTTGGTTCAGCACTGCTTAGAGGACCTTTTTCACAAAGCAAGAAACATCACAACTGACAGAGCTGTTCAGGGTTTACACCAGCTGGTGAGGGGGATGGAAACCAGAGCATTGGGTCAGATGATGGAACAGTTGATGAAAGGTTGATGCAATGTGTAACAAGACTAGACGTTTTCACACCACAGGGGAGCGGTGAACCTACTTTATCCTGGTGAAATTCCTGTGAATTCAGGACCTCACACCTCAATCTAAATTCCTGGCAATTTAGCGGGGGTCCCATCCCCAACCAATGACACGGTACGCACTCACAGGAGTAAGAGTAAGTTCACCCCCTGTCCATCGGTTCTCCCTCCCCACCACTTCAGCATGCTGCAACAGCAGCGCAATGTGGGCTAAATGGCTGACTTTGTTTCCCATAATCCCTCATGCATGGAACCACTCTGGGATGTGCCGATGCAGGCCACTGTTGTCAGGAGACACGTATCTTTTAATTTTAATCGCCTTCATGCCGCAGTACACAATTGCTGATATCACGAGGCTTTCCCTGGTTGGCCATTTGCCTTTACACAATGAGGCAGGGCCGCAGACCCAATTAAAATCCCTGGACTGGCCTTTTCACGGCGCAGGTTCACAGGAGGATTCCTGGGAATCTTCATTTTACACTGCGGTGTGAAAAGGTCCACCGCAAGGAAAGGCGGGCAGTGGATTCAGCATGAATGCAGTGGGTTAAACTGGCTGAAATGTGTTTAATGCAAGAAGCATCCAGAATTAGGTAGTAAAGAAAGCTTTTGGTGCATCGTCCTTTATATATCAAAGTACTGAACACAGGAGTTAGGATGTTATCAAACATTACAGTACAGGCCCTTCACTCCACATTGTTGTGCCATCCTAAGAAACCTCAGAAAAACTAAACCTTCACTACCCTTTATTTTCTTTCATCCATGTGCCTAAGAATCTTTTAAGTGCCCCTATTATTCCAGCCTCCACCACCCCTAGCCATGCATTCCAGACACACACTACACTCTCAAAAAAACCCAACCCCTGACACCTCTCCTAAATATTCCTCCCCTTACTTTACACAGGTGAAGTAGCATCTGTGGGTCATTGACTGTTCAGGAATCTGATAGGGGATGGGAAGAAGCTGTTTCTGTATCGTTGGGAGTTCGTCTTCAGGCTCCTGTACCTCCTTCCTGAAGGTAGCAGCAATATCCAGGAGGAGCAGGAATAAGATTTTAAGTTTAAATTTTATTTACTGCAGATAAAGCCAGTTCTGGCCATTTAAACCAGAGCCTCCTAATTACACCAAATGAACCCAAAACCTTGTGCTGTGGCCTTCTCTACACCAGAGAGATTGGTGAGCACCTTCGCTCTGTCTGCATCAGTGACAAGGACCTCCCAGTGGCTATCTACTTCAATTCAGCATCCCACTCCCATGCTCACATCTGTCCGTGGCCTCATTCACTATCCCACCAAGACCACCTGTCAACTGGAAGAACACCACTTGACTTGAGGTGTGGGCACTCTCCAACCGAATGGCATTAACATCGACCTCCAGTTGCTGCTTACTCACTGCCCATTCTCCCTCCCTCGTCTTCTTGCCCCTAGCTACACCCATCGTTGGTTTGCCCTCCCTCACTCCCTTATCCACCCCATGGGACTGTGATCTTTGCTATATGAAGAACAGTTTGACCTGCTTAGTTTTTCCAACATTGTGTTTTTACTTCAAACAGTGTCTGTAGACTTTCATTTTATTTCTCCTACAACCGCATGCGTTTTTGATGATGGCAGAAAAACCGACGCACACAGTGAGAATGTACAAACTCCTCACAGGCAGCGCAAAATTCTAACCAGTCTGTAAGGAGTTTGTATGTTCTCCCAGCTGAAATAGTCTTGCATTGATGGAATGTGAATAGAATAAGATGGATAGAGTGGAGTCAGTGGGCTAAAGGACCCATTTCAGTGTCGTATCTGGTTATTTATCCAATGATACAGAACATTTACGAAATTGTCATCAATTTAGAAAAGATGAAAGATCAAGAAAAGCAGTGGAAAAATAAAACTGGCCACCATCAACGAGCAGTGGATGAGGTAAGTGAACAATGTAGATCTCTCTCCAGCAATGACTGGAGATATCAGACAGGTTCAGTACATCAGGACCAGCTAGACAACTGTAGGAAGGGGGAAGTTGATACTGTGACCAAGCTGAAATTTGGGAAATACAAAACTGCATGACAATTGGATAGGATCTCACTGGACCCCAACAAGACTCCTCATACCCCTTCTGCAGCTCTGTCAACTGAAAAGGCTGATGTAGCCTGAAATCCTGCCAATTACACTACCAGCACTCCACCCTGCCAATTACACTACCAGCACTCCACCCTGCCAATTACACTACCAGCACTCCACCCTGCCAATTACACTACCAGCACTCCACCCTGCCAATTACACTACCAGCACTCCACCCTGCCAATTACACTACCAGCACTCCACCCTGCCAATTACACTACCAGCACTCCACCCTGCCAATTACACTACCAGCACTCCACCCTGCCAATTACACTACCAGCACTCCACCCTGCCAATTACACTACCAGCACTCCACCCTGCCAATTACACTACCAGCACTCCACCCTGCCAATTACACTACCAGCACTCCACCCTGCCAATTACACTACCAGCACTCCACCCTGCCAATTACACTACCAGCACTCCACCCTGCCAATTACACTACCAGCACTCCACCCTGCCAATTACACTACCAGCACTCCACCCTGCCAATTACACTACCAGCACTCCACCCTGCCAATTACACTACCAGCACTCCACCCTGCCAATTACACTACCAGCACTCCACCCTGCCAATTACACTACCAGCACTCCACCCTGCCAATTACACTACCAGCACTCCACCCTGCCAATTACACTACCAGCACTCCACCCTGCCAATTACACTACCAGCACTCCACCCTGCCAATTACACTACCAGCACTCCACCCTGCCAATTACACTACCAGCACTCCACCCTGCCAATTACACTACCAGCACTCCACCCTGCCAATTACACTACCAGCACTCCACCCTGCCAATTACACTACCAGCACTCCACCCTGCCAATTACACTACCAGCACTCCACCCTGCCAATTACACTACCAGCACTCCACCCTGCCAATTACACTACCAGCACTCCACCCTGCCAATTACACTACCAGCACTCCACCCTGCCAATTACACTACCAGCACTCCACCCTGCCAATTACACTACCAGCACTCCACCCTGCCAATTACACTACCAGCACTCCACCCTGCCAATTACACTACCAGCACTCCACCCTGCCAATTACACTACCAGCACTCCACCCTGCCAATTACACTACCAGCACTCCACCCTGCCAATTACACTACCAGCACTCCACCCTGCCAATTACACTACCAGCACTCCACCCTGCCAATTACACTACCAGCACTCCACCCTGCCAATTACACTACCAGCACTCCACCCTGCCAATTACACTACCAGCACTCCACCCTGCCAATTACACTACCAGCACTCCACCCTGCCAATTACACTACCAGCACTCCACCCTGCCAATTACACTACCAGCACTCCACCCTGCCAATTACACTACCAGCACTCCACCCTGCCAATTACACTACCAGCACTCCACCCTGCCAATTACACTACCAGCACTCCACCCTGCCAATTACACTACCAGCACTCCACCCTGCCAATTACACTACCAGCACTCCACCCTGCCAATTACACTACCAGCACTCCACCCTGCCAATTACACTACCAGCACTCCACCCTGCCAATTACACTACCAGCACTCCACCCTGCCAATTACACTACCAGCACTCCACCCTGCCAATTACACTACCAGCACTCCACCCTGCCAATTACACTACCAGCACTCCACCCTGCCAATTACACTACCAGCACTCCACCCTGCCAATTACACTACCAGCACTCCACCCTGCCAATTACACTACCAGCACTCCACCCTGCCAATTACACTACCAGCACTCCACCCTGCCAATTACACTACCAGCACTCCACCCTGCCAATTACACTACCAGCACTCCACCCTGCCAATTACACTACCAGCACTCCACCCTGCCAATTACACTACCAGCACTCCACCCTGCCAATTACACTACCAGCACTCCACCCTGCCAATTACACTACCAGCACCCCACCCTGCCAATTAAATTACCAGCACCCCACCCTGCCAATTACACTACCAGCACCCCACCCTGCCAATTACACTACCAGCACCCCACCCTGCCAATTACACTACCAGCACCCCACCCTGCCAATTACACTACCAGCACCCCACCCTGCCAATTACACTACCAGCACCCCACCCTGCCAATTACACTACCAGCACTCCACCCTGCCAATTACACTACCAGCACTCCACCCTGCCAATTACACTACCAGCACTCCACCCTGCCAATTACACTACCAGCACTCCACCCTGCCAATTACACTACCAGCACTCCACCCTGCCAATTACACTACCAGCACTCCACCCTGCCAATTACACTACCAGCACTCCACCCTGCCAATTACACTACCAGCACTCCACCCTGCCAATTACACTACCAGCACTCCACCCTGCCAATTACACTACCAGCACTCCACCCTGCCAATTACACTACCAGCACTCCACCCTGCCAATTACACTACCAGCACTCCACCCTGCCAATTACACTACCAGCACTCCACCCTGCCAATTACACTACCAGCACCCCACCCTGCCAATTACACTACCAGCACCCCACCCTGCCAATTACACTACCAGCACCCCACCCTGCCAATTACACTACCAGCACCCCACCCTGCCAATTACACTACCAGCACCCCACCCTGCCAATTACACTACCAGCACCCCACCCTGCCAATTACACTACCAGCACCCCACCCTGCCAATTACACTACCAGCACCCCACCTGCCAATTACACTACCAGCACCCCACCCTGCCAATTACACTACCAGCACCCCACCCTGCCAATTACACTACCAGCACCCCACCCTGCCAATTACACTACCAGCACCCCACCCTGCCAATTACACTACCAGCACCCCACCCTGCCAATTACACTACCAGCACCCCACCCTGCCAATTACACTACCAGCACCCCACCCTGCCAATTACACTACCAGCACCCCACCCTGCCAATTACACTACCAGCACCCCACCCTGCCAATTACACTACCAGCACCCCACCCTGCCAATTACACTACCAGCACCCCACCCTGCCAATTACACTACCAGCACCCCACCCTGCCAATTACACTACCAGCACCCCACCCTGCCAATTACACTACCAGCACCCCACCCTGCCAATTACACTACCAGCACCCCACCCTGCCAATTACACTACCAGCACCCCACCCTGCCAATTACACTACCAGCACCCCACCCTGCCAATTACACTACCAGCACCCCACCCTGCCAATTACACTACCAGCACCCCACCCTGCCAATTACACTACCAGCACCCCACCCTGCCAATTACACTACCAGCACCCCACCCTGCCAATTACACTACCAGCACCCCACCCTGCCAATTACACTACCAGCACCCCACCCTGCCAATTACACTACCAGCACCCCACCCTGCCAATTACACTACCAGCACCCCACCCTGCCAATTACACTACCAGCACCCCACCCTGCCAATTACACTACCAGCACCCCACCCTGCCAATTACACTACCAGCACCCCACCCTGCCAATTACACTACCAGCACCCCACCCTGCCAATTACACTACCAGCACCCCACCCTGCCAATTACACTACCAGCACTCCACCCTGCCAATTACACTACCAGCACTCCACCCTGCCAATTACACTACCAGCACTCCACCCTGCCAATTACACTACCAGCACTCCACCCTGCCAATTACACTACCAGCACTCCACCCTGCCAATTACACTACCAGCACTCCACCCTGCCAATTACACTACCAGCACTCCACCCTGCCAATTACACTACCAGCACTCCACCCTGCCAATTACACTACCAGCACTCCACCCTGCCAATTACACTACCAGCACTCCACCCTGCCAATTACACTACCAGCACTCCACCCTGCCAATTACACTACCAGCACTCCACCCTGCCAATTACACTACCAGCACTCCACCCTGCCAATTACACTACCAGCACTCCACCCTGCCAATTACACTACCAGCACTCCACCCTGCCAATTACACTACCAGCACTCCACCCTGCCAATTACACTACCAGCACTCCACCCTGCCAATTACACTACCAGCACCCCACCCTGCCAATTACACTACCAGCACCCCACCCTGCCAATTACACTACCAGCACCCCACCCTGCCAATTACACTACCAGCACCCCACCCTGCCAATTACACTACCAGCACCCCACCCTGCCAATTACACTACCAGCACCCCACCCTGCCAATTACACTACCAGCACCCCACCCTGCCAATTACACTACCAGCACCCCACCCTGCCAATTACACTACCAGCACCCCACCCTGCCAATTACACTACCAGCACCCCACCCTGCCAATTACACTACCAGCACCCCACCTGCCAATTACACTACCAGCACCCCACCCTGCCAATCACACCCAGCACCCCACCTGCCAATCACACCCATCACCCCACCTGCCAATCACACCCAGCACCCCACCTGCCAATCACACCCAGCACCCCACCTGCCAATCACACCCATCACCCCACCTGCCAATCACACCCATCACCCCACCTGCCAATCACACCCATCACCCCACCTGCCAATCACACCCATCACCCCACCTGCCAATCACACCCATCACCCCACCTGCCAATCACACCCATCACCCCACCTGCCAATCACACCCATCACCCCACCTGCCAATCACACCCATTACCCTACCTGCCAATCACACCCATCACCCCACCTGCCAATCACACCCATCACCCCACCTGCAACCCACCGTGCCAATCACACCCATCCAGTAGCCCAACCGGTTACATCATCACACAGACTAGGCTCTCTGTCCCAACTCACTCTGACACAACCAGCACACCCACCCTCTTCCCCAAACCAGCACCTTACAAGTACCAGGGACATCTGACAAACCCCCCCCCCCACCCGCTCTCCTATCACTTATCTCCCCTCTCCCCCCCAACACAACTCCCACCCACCCCCCATTCTCTCCGCGCCAAATCCCACATCACCCCCACCTCTCTTGCCCAGTAACCCCCTACACCTACTTCCTATATCCCCAGTAACCCGTACACCCCCTGATAACCTACTCCCCCTCCTGTAACTCCCCCAAATCCCTACATCACCAATGACCAATGTAACCCCCCTATCCCCCCCACAAGTACCCCTTACCACCTGGTAACCCCTACCTCCTACACCACAAAACCCAGTAACCCCTATACTCCACAGTATCTCCTACCACTCCCCCCCACGTAACACCTACCTTCTACACCCCCCGGAACCCCCTAATCCCTACATCACCAATGTAACCCCCTATTCCCCCCCCCAAGTATCCCTTACCACCTTGTAACCCCTACCTCCTACACCACCACCCAGTAACCCCTATACTCCAGAGTATCCCCTACCAACCCCCAGCAAACTCCCACTCCTCCCCGTAACCCCTACCTTCCACACACCACCCCCCGTAACACATACCTTCTACACCCCCCCCCGTAATCCCTACCTCCTACACACCACCCCCCCCGTAACCCCTAGCCCCCCAGTAACCCCCTAACTCCCCCGTAACCCGTACCTTCCCCCTACATCCCCTAGTTACCCCTACGCCCTACACCCCCTACCCCTCTCCCCGGCGCCCCACCCCCATGGTTATCCGGCTCACCGGTTCCCCAGGGGCCCATCTCCCACCTTTTTCCCCGGGTAGGCAGCCCCTCGGCGCCCCCCCCCCGATAATCCCTTATCCCCTATCCCGGTCCCCCCCACCTCTCTCGCTCTGGTAGTCCCTCGGCGCCATGGCGGTCACTTCGCTCCGAAACTGGCGCCAACCCGCAGCCCACGTGACCGAGCGGTCGGGCCGCACCACCCGCTCCGGATTTGGGGGGGTCCTGGGCCGGGGGCAACGTTGACAAGAGCAAAAACAATACACATCACCTCATAGCAGACTGCCCAGAACAAGTATATTAATTATTGTACAGAAAGAAAACATCCATCTGAAAACTCCATGGGGGAAGAGGCGGGAAATTAGCACATTAAATAAAGCCCCCCAAAGGAGCAGAATGGATCCGACAGCCAGTGGCGCGAAACAACGCGGGATTCCTATTGGCTGCAGCGGTACCCTCAACTTTCACCCTGACGTCATGGCGTGGTTCAGCCAATAGAGACAGAGAACCGACCCAAACAACGCACCAGCTGGAAGAGCTAAATCAGTCAGCGCGGAGGGTGCCCCCCCCCCCACCCCGGGGTGTCCCTTTCCCCAGTTCCCCCCACCCAAAAGTGTCTCTCACCACAGCCCGAATGAGTTGAGCCGGGAGGGGGGGTTCGGGGTGAGTTAAGCCCGGGGGAGTCGGGGTGACTTTACCAGGGCCTCTGACCCGCCCCCTAGCACCCGTTGCTGTGGTGAAGCGCGTTAATGGGCAGAGCTCTCCTCCAATCAGCTTTGCGACGGCCGTGAGAGCGAGGCCGGGCCTGGCGGCGGCGGCGTACCCCCATCCCTGCCATGATGAGCCAAATTTTCATCGTGTCGGCCCTCGGCGACCACCTCATCTACAAGGACCGTATCCTCCGGCCAGGCCCGGAAGGGTGGCCTTTGGGGGCTCCCCAACCCTGGGTCTGTGGAAGGGTTCCCCCGAGTCTGGGGTCATTCCCTGGGACCGGAGGCTCCTTCGGGACTGGGAAGATACCCTGGGATTGGGGGTCCTTAGAGCCTGGGGGCCGTACCCTGGGTCTGGGGGAAGGTTCCCCTGGGTCTGGGGGTTAGGGTTTCCCCTTGGTGTCAGGTATCTCTTGGTCGGGAGGTGACTCCGAGTCAGGGAAAGGGGATTGTACTGGGTCAGGGTGCACACTGTCCAGCTAAGGGTCAAATCGTGTTGAGGATGAGGGAGTGGGATCATCCCCAGGGCCAGTGGGTAAGAGGTGGTCTGGATTGTGTGCTAGTTTTGGGAGGCTTGTGTATTCCATCATGCAGCGAGGTGGGAGAGAGATGGAGAGTGTGACGGAGAAATATGGGAGAGGGAGAGAGAGTGTGAGAGATTGTGTGGACTAAAGAGAGTTTGTGAGAGAAATGTGTGTGTGTGTAAAGTGCTAACGACAATAGTTTCCCAACAAGTTTCCCAGTCAGTATATGACTTTCACGATCATTTTCCCCTGACACTGAAGCTTTCAGTCCGTGGTGAGGAGCAGAAGGATGTGATTGATGTTTTCTACCAGAAGGTGACGGCTCTACCCAAAGATCAGGCCCCTGTTGTCATGGTAAGAATTTGTAATTTCCTGATAAAGAACCATCTTCTGATGGGAGTACTGACATGGTTTCTCATCCTCTAATTCCATCCCTTAAATCTCCCAGGAATTTTTGTCCATCCTAAGGTTGGGAATGGATTATTAATCATTGGTTTTAGAATGGCTGGTTCATACTGACAGTTCCACAACTCCACAATCATCTCTTTTTCTCCATGTTGAGACTTAGGTTGTTGATCTCGCACCATTGTACGAGCCTCCCGACCTCTGTAAGCTTGCCGATGAGGCCATCTGATGCCCAGCTTGATTCTGTTTGAATGGAACTAAGTGGATTAAACATCCTGGTGGTGCTCATCCAGAATCACGAGAGTGTCTCCACAGGACTCGAGTTTGATTGAATACTAATTTTAGCCTCAGAGGTCCTTGGAGCCCACATGAACATCCTGTCCATCACTGCGCAGGTAGATGGGGAGGTCAAAGTTCATCGGTCCAGTATTGAGTTTAGAAGTTGGGAGGTCACCCACAACATAAATCCCCCCCTCCCCCCGAGCCAACTGAGTCAGTCTGAATCCTATTGGTCTTTCAGCACACGTAGATGTTGGTGAGGGAATGCTGCAGACTGGCACATACCAGGCTGCAGGAGTATGCTGATGGACGCACTAGGTGTGTAGGCTTTCCTTCACATCCCAAGATTCCACTGGTGGGTTAAACTGGCCCCTTAATTATCCCTTAGTTTACCATCAATGCCAAGTAAAGGGAGGACTCTAGATTATGATCCTTCCCCACAGCGCAGCCAACATGAGGGCACTAAGGGATAGGACCAGTCTAGAGTCCTCCCATTACCGGACACTGATGGGCTGAGACCAAGGGGGTGGATAGGATTTGAGTCAAACATGGTCAGGTGGGACTGGTGTGGGGGGCGACATTTTAGTCGGCATAGGCAAGATGGCCGAAGAGCCTGTTTCCATGCTGTCTGACTGCAGGACTTGGACTCTGCATCTGCACAGTGCATTGTGGCCAGGGTGTGTTTCACCGGCGCCTCCCAAACTTGTCACCATCTCACAAGGAAGGACATGGTCGGGGAATCTGAGAGAAACAGCATCAATGGTTGTTGCTGGGTCAGAATCTGGGTGTTCACCCATTCCTGCACAATGAACGTGTCTTCCCAGACAGAGTGGTACCAGAAAGGACTTCCACTTCTCTTAGGGCAACAAATCCTGATCTTCCCAGGAACCACAGCTTCAAAATCGATGTTGGAAAGTGTACAGCCATGAACTTGGTTTTAAAAATAAAATGAGCAGACTACAGTACAACTCTGATTATCCAAAATTGGATTCTCCAAAATCCTAATTTATGCAAAAAATTTTAAAATTCAGGATTATTGAGAATATCCAAAACAAATCAGAAATCCTCATTTATAAAAAATTTTTTTTTGGAGCTGAACTGACCAGGGATGTCAGGCTGACTGTGGCAGTGCAGACCTCAGACTCCTGATAGGAGCAGGGTCTTGGTGGGAAAGTGTCAGTGATCGGCAGTGGCCAGCATTTTATTGGTGAGAATTAAACATTATTTGAATGCTTTAAAAAGCCTTTTGTTGTTTGCTGTATAAACACTATAACAAGTAATTTGCTGTTGCTACTGGGCTGTTTTTAAAAAAATGAACTCTTCTGAAAAAAAACGTTTATGGAACGTAGGCCAGGTCCTGACCATTTCGGATAATTAGAGTTGTACTGTTTTTTTAAATGGGGGAAAAAATTGAAACACCCAGATGCAAAGAGACCTGGGAGTCGTGCAGGTAAACGTCTGTAGGTAAATGTGCAGGTTAAGTTGGTGGAGAAGGCAAATGCTGGTGTTCATTTCAAGAGGAATAGAATATAAGAGCAGGGATGTGATATTGAAGCTTTACAAGGCACTGGTGAGACCTCACTTGGAGTATGTGAGTGATTTTGGGCTCCTCATTAAAGATGTGCTGACATTGGCGAGGGTTCAGAGAAGGTTCACAAGGATGATTCCAGGAATGAAAGGGTTAAATGAGGAACTTTTTCAGCTCTTGGCCTGTACTCGTTGGAATTTAGGAGAATGAGGGGGAATCTCATTGAAACATTCTGAATGTTGAAAGCCATGGACAGAGTAGATGAAGAAAGGTTGTTTCCCCACAGTGGGAGCGTCCACTATAAGAGGGCACAACTTCAGGATTGAAGGGTGTTCGCTTAGAACAGAGACGCGGAGGAATTTCTTCAGCCATGGGTGTGTGAATCTGTTGAATTTGTTGCCACAGGCGGTTGTGGAGGCCAGGTCACTGGATGTATTTAAGGCAGATATTGATAAGTTCTTGAGTAGCCAGGGCATCAAAGGTTATGGGGAGAAGTCAGGGCAGTGGGGCTGAGTGGGAAAATGGATCTGCACATGATTAAATGGCAGGGCAGACTAGATGGGCTGAATGGCCTATTTCTGCTGTCTTGTGGATATGGAGGTGAAAGAGCAGAGTTATTAATGAGATTTGGGCTGTGATAATCCTCTCCCTTTCTCTAGCATCACCAGGGGCTCCAGTACATTCACCTGCGGCACAGCACACTCTACTTTGTGGCAACCACTCGCTCGAATCCCTCTCCATTCACCATCATCCAGTTCCTCAGCAGGTAACCTGTTCCAATAGGATAGGAGGGCTTGGTTGATGGATGGGAGGGATGGGGAAGGAGCTCGTGGAGTGAGGGGGAATGTGATGGGTTTAAGGTTCAGCCCTTGGCTGAGGGGAGTGGTGTGGTGGGGAGGGGATGGGGTAGGTGGGGAGGGGATGGGGTAGGTGTGGAGGGAAGGGGTGAGAGAGGAGAGGGAAGGGGAATGGAAAGAAGGTGAGGATGGGGGAAATGGGGTAGGAAGGGGATGAATGAAGCAGGGGAGGGAGCTGAGAGGAGGAGGCGGGTCGGGAGCGGACAATAACCCTGAGAGGACGTCGGGGAGGGGACAAAGAGTGGGGGAGTAAAGCAAAGCTGGCAGGGAGGGGACGAAGAGCAGGGGTGAGGGGCTGCAACTGGAGGCCAGAGGGGAGGGGATTCAAGTGGATGGATGGGGGGTGGAGGGGACTGTAACCAGCAAGGACAATGGTAATCAGGACTGTCTTGGTGGAGCGGTGCCAAATACTGAGTGAGCCCTGTGATACAGGTTGGTCAGCCTGATCAAGGATCACTGTGGGACACTGAGCGAGAAAACCGTGCGCCTCAACTTCGCTCTCATCTACGAACTTCTCGATGAGATTCTGGTGAGTGCTCACAGGGCAGGGACGGAGGTGGCACGTTGTCTCGTTCCCCCAACACCCCTCCCCCTCCCCGTCTGATGCACCATCAATAACTCCAAAGGACTGAAGTTGACAGAACTGATGGGCTTTTATTAGGTTTAGAACAAAAGCACATCCATGCTGCTCAACTGTTCTGCACTGGGCAGGGGGATGTGGAACATTCTAGAGCCTGTGGGAGGAGCCACAAGCACAGTTGGCCAATGGGCGGCAAACAAAAATAAACACAGTAGTTCACCACACCGTCCCCTCCCTCTCCTCAACTGCCTCAAATTTCACTACTACGTAACCCTCCATTTTCCTCAAGTGTCATGTACCTGTCTAATGGACTCTATTGTCTAATGGTCCCCATTCTCTGCCTGTTACCGGAACTGTGGGACCGAGTCTCCGTTCTCTCTGAGCGATATCAGAGGCCGTGGGACCCGGTCTCTTTGCAAAGACCCTGTTGCCCCAGCCTCCACCACCCTAACTGGCAGCGCATTCCCTGCACCCACCCCTCTCTAAAGAAAATTCCACCACCACCACCCCCCCCCAAATACCTTAAAATGACACCCCCTTGTGTTGGCCATTTTAGCCCTGGGGAGAACGCCTCTGGCCATCCACACGATCAATGCCTCTCATCATTCTTGTACCCCTCATCCTCCTTCGCTCCAAGGAGAAAAGGCCAAGTTCACTCAACCTCTCCTCATGAGGCACTCTCTAATCCAGGCAGCATCCTTGTAAATCTCTGCACCCTCTCTATAGCACCCACACCCTTCCTGTAGGAAGATGATCAGAACAGAGCACAGTATTCCAAGTGGGGTCTGACCAAAGTCTTATATCGCTGTATCATTACCTCACGGCTCTTGAACTAGATCCCATGGTTAATGATGGCCAACACACCGTCCACCTTCTGAGCAACACCATTAACTTGTGCAGTAGCTCAGAGTGGACACGGACCCCAAGATCTCTCAGTTCATCCACACTGTTCAGAGTCCTCCCATTAACATTCTATTCTGCCTTCAGACCTGAGCAACTGAATGAGGCCAACACTTCATACGACTCCATTAACTTGATCCAGAGCCTCTGTGTCTGGCCAGCCACTCTTGCCCCCCTTTGCCCTTCACTTTGCCTTTGAGCACTCACTCTCCCACTTGCCTGACATCCTTTTAACTCAGAGCAGCCTCTCCCAATTAACCTCTGCAAGATTTGACCATGTAAATTGGCCCTGCCCCAATCCAGGGCTTTAACTAAGGTTCCTCTGTCCTGAAATTTTCCGAGACTAACGGAATTAGGCACATTGAGTATTCAGCACAAGAACTTCAACGTTCGGTCCCCATGGCCACTGGCCTCAAGGCTACATTAAGGATATTTTGTTGCCCAGGATTTTGGCTATATCCAGAGCACGTCGATGGATGTGCTGAAGAATTTTATCCAGACTCAGCCCTACGTCTCCAAACCCTTCAGCTTCTTTGAGCTCAGTAACATTGGCCTGGTGAGTACCACCCCCTTCCTCTGCATCACTCTTACATACAGCTTGGGGAGGGAGGTGAGTGGGGGTTTTGGAGGGCTGGGAGGAAGATGTGGTGGGGTCAGGGAGTTTTGGGGGACCAGAACAATGGGGGGGGGGGGGGGGGGGCTGGATCCATGGGAGTGGGGAGAGTCAGAAGTTTGGGGGCTAGAGCAACAGGGTCCACGCTGGAGAGGTGGTGTGCCCTGAAGCGGTAAGGTCTGTGGGTGGGGGAGCGCGGAGAGGCAGGGTCCACTGGGGTGGTTGGAGCAACGGTGTTCACGGTGGAGGGGTGGGCTGGAGATGGGGTCTGGGGGTGGTTGTAGTGATGTGGTTTGCTGGGGGTGGGGGTGAAGAGAAGGGATCCACGGTAGGGGTGGGAGGAGACGGAGCAATGGGGTCCGAGTGACACTGTGACTCTGGGTTTTTACCTCCTGACCCTTGCCTTGCAGTTTGGAGCGGAGACGCAGCAGAGTAAAGTAGCCCCCAGCTCTGCGGCCAGCAGACCTGTGCTGAGTGAACAGGTGATAGGGGTCAGGGGGGAGCAGAGGTCTCTTTCTCACCATGAGTTGTGTCCCAGACCCCATTCTCTCTGCCCGTTACTGGAACCGTTCGATCTGGTCTCCGTACTCTCTGCACATTACCAAAACCACGGGACCCAGTCTCCATTCTCTCTGCCTATTACTGGAGGCCGTGGGACCTGGTCTCTGTTCTCTCTGCCCGTTACCAGAACTACGGGACCAGACCCCATTCTCTGCCCTTTAATGGAACCGTGGGACCTAGTCTCCGTTCTCTCTGAGCGTTATCAGAGGCCATGGGACCCAGTCTCCTTTCTCTCTGCTTGTTACCAGAACTATAGGACCCAGTCCCCATTCTCTCTGCCCATTACCGGAACCATAGGTCTCAGTCCCCGTTCTCTCTGAGTGTTACCAGAGGCCGAGGGACCTATTGCTCTCAAGTCCTGGTCCCTGCTCTCTCTTCTCAGGGATTGAAAACAGAAATCTTTGTCGACGTGATTGAGCGGCTGACGGTGGTGATCGGAGCCAATGTGAGTCTTGTCCCGTCTTCCTGAGGATGTCTGTTGTTTGTTCCTCCCCCCCCCCACCGGCCCTGACACTACAGCCCACCTCATCTCCCCCCCCAAATGCTACCTTGCCTCTCTACCCACCTCATCCTTCCTCTGCCCCTCTTCCACCCCCCAGGCCCCCCTATGCTGCTCGACTCCTCCCTCTGCCATCTTTGGGCCCCCACTATCCTCTGCCTAACCCCTTCTGCCCTCTCTACCTCCCTGGCCACACTTCTTTCCCCACAACTCCTCCCTTCCTGCCCTTTCCCCATGACAACCCTCTAAACCTCTCACTGCCACCCTCTCTACCCTCTGTGCCCACCCCCTCTACCTCCCTTGCCAGCCCCTTTGTCCCATTTCTGCCCATCTCTCCTCCTCATGTCACCAACTCAGCTCACTTCTCCGTCCCCTCTTCACCCTCATGACTGAACAATGGGCCATGGTGGATGGGGATGGGGATGAAAGCCAATCAAGGTCTGGCTCACCCTCCTGTCCCTGTATTGCAGGGTGGTCTCCTGAGAGCAGACGTCCAGGGTGTGGTGCGCCTGAAGTGTTTTCTCCCCAGCAGCGCCGGTGAGAGCAGCATCCTGCAGCCTGACCCAGCAGGAGGGAGATGGGAGGGACCCAGCGGGTATGCAAAGGACCCCTGTGGGGGGGGAGGGGGGAAGGAGGAGGATCTGGCGGGGGGGAGGGAGGAAGCGACAGGAAGTCCCTGTGGAAAAACCTCACCCCTCCCAAGCCGCACCTGCTCCTTCCATGGCCCACAATCCCTTCCATCTGCTCCTCCCTCATCTCATACAGAGCTCTTCCTCCTCCCCTCGTCCCGACCAATGTCCCCCCCACTCCTCCCACTTCCCCCATCCTGCCCTGTCCTCTACTCCTGGCCCACTCAATATCCTCAGCGGTTTGGGGATCAGGTGAGGGAGGGACCCCATGGAGCTGTCCCTCCTCCCCGATGTCCCCACACTCCCTTTCCACACCCCTCCCCCCTACCATGCTCTCGTCTCCCAAGGAGCTCTCCCCACTCCTTCCGTTCCATCTGATGTTCTCCCACTCCTTCCTGGTGACCCCTCCCCTGACCCGACTCTATCGCCTGTCCTGCTCCTGTCCTTCCTCTCATCCGTAGCTCTCCAACCCCCCTCCCCTTCCCTGCTTCACACCTGACAGACCCTCCTCTGTTGGATGTTTCAGAAATCCGAATTGGGTTGAACGAGGAGTTCAGCATCGGAAAAGCGGAGATCCGAGGTGAGAGTCAGTGCTGATCCCAGCTTTGGCACGGTGCGTGGCGGTTTGGGCAGGGGGTTCGGCACGGCGTGTGGCGGTTTGGGGATTAGCATCTTGCCCTTGCTCATCCCCTTGGATGGTTTCAGGATATGGCCCTTCGGTGAAGGTCGATGAGTGCAGCTTTCATCAGTCAGTAAAGCTGGAAGAGTTTGAGACCAACCGCATCCTGAGAGTGGTCCCGCAACAGGGAGAGGTAAAGGGTATGATGTCTGCTTCCTGCCCTTGCTCTTCACCCCTCCCAGGCACATTGAACCCGCGCAATAGCGTGTGAGAGAGGAGTCTGCCATCCAGCCCACCAAACCCACTCCCAATTCAACAGGGTCACAGCCGATCACTTAATTCCCTGATTCTTTAAATCTCTCTGTCTCTTAAACACTTTCAGTGAGGTAACCTCCACTGCTTCCCTGGGCAGAGAATTCCACAGATTCACCACTCCCTGGAAAAAGTAGTCCTCCTCTTTGTCCTAAATCTGCTCCCCTGAATCTAGTTGTAGCCTCAGTTACCAGAGGAAACAACCTCTCTGCTTCTATCTTATCTATTCCTTTCATCATTTTGAATGTTTTCATAAGATCCCCTCTCATCCTGCTAAAATCCCAGTGAGTACAGTCCCAGACGACTCAAATCTCCCCTTAGGCCAACCCCCTCATCTCTGGAAACAACCTGGTGAACCCCCTCTGCACCGCCAGTACATCCTTCAAGTAAGAGAGACCAGAACTGCTCACAGTACTCCAGATGCATCACTGCACCGCCAGTACATCCTTAAGTAAGAGAGACCAGAACTGCTCACAGTACTCCAGATGCATCCTCAACAGTACCTTGTACAAATGCAGAACCTCTCTGTTCCTAATTTCAATCCCTCCAGCAATGAAGGCCACATTTCCCTTGCCTTAGACAGTCTGCTGCACCTGCAAACCAATGCACAAGCACTCGCAACTCCCTCTGCACATCAGTATGCCGCAGTTTTTCACCATTTTAAATAATAGGCTGATTTACTATTTCCTTCCAAAGAAGTTGAGTTCACATTTACCATCTGAAATCCCCCAATTCCCTTCGATCCACTGCACTCGTTTCATCATGAACTCCAGTGATTTGTCATGCCGCCCCTCCTGGATGCCACTGGGTCTGCCTGATGGAACCATTTCCATCCAGCTATCCACTACTTCTTCTGATTTATAACGTCAAGCATTTTCCCTGCCACACATTAAGGCCCAGAGTTGTTTTTTTTTAAATTTTTTATTTTTCACACCATAAATCACAATAGCCATGATATACACTTTTTCTTTTCCACACATTTACAGTGATTTTTTTCTCCCCCCCTCCCCCTCCCTCCTCCCAAACCACCCCCCCACCCCCCCTCTCATCCATTTTAGGTATACAATCTAGGTTGCATTAAGCCAGTCAGACAATGTGTCATTCACAAAATTACACCAGAAATTCTACTGAGTCCATTCTTTTCTTTCCTTCTCCTTCCATCAACTTAGGTAATGTTTGTCCCCGGTAGGTTTTTCGCTATTGTATTTATGTAAGGCTCCTATACTTGTTCGAATATTTCAATATTATTCTTAACCAATATGTTATTTTTTTCTAATGGAATACATTTATTCATTTAAATTTGGTAGTTTCTTCCTTTTAATTTGGTTATGTATTCCATTAATATTTAAAGACATATAGTTCAGCGTAGCCCTTTTATATTTTGTTTATCTTCTCTTTCCGTTTTTTCCATCATTACCTTTCCTCCTTTTCCATTTCTGTTTTCTTATTTTCAACTCTTTATAAGACAACATTCCTACAACATCCAACATTTTCCTTATTCTCCTATTTCTATCTTATTTATCCCCAATCTCCCCTTCACCTCCTGAGTTGTCCTTTATCCCTTGTCGGACAACCACATCTCCCCTCTCCATTTGGATTTGCGAATCCACTCGCAAGCGTCAACTGATTTTGCAGTGACCGCTATTTCCCCCACCCCGCCTCCCCCAGAAAAGATTTCACTTTTCATATGTCACAAAGGTCACTCTTTTTAATTCCCTCCTTATTCCTCGTCTATTCCATTACCTTCCCTTATTAATTTCGTTATACTATCTATATTTTCCTCTAAGTACAGATACATTCATGTATGCTCATTGTCTCTATTCACTCTTATACCTTCTTTACCCGCATACATATCAATCGTGATCATTTTTACTCTCATTACCGTCTCTTCATCCCTCAGTCTATTTTTTTCCTTTACCCACATACATATCAATCGTGATCATTTTAACTCTCATACCCGTCTTCCTCCCTCAGTCTATTTTTTGTAATTGTTCTGCAAATTTTCGTGCTTCTTCTGGATCCGAGAATAGTCTGTTTTGTTGTCCTGGAATAAATATTTTCAATACGCTGGATGCTTTAGTATAAATTTATACCCTTTCTTCCATAAAATCGCCTTTGCTGTAATTGAACTCTTTTCTCTTTCGTTAGGAGTTCAAAAACTTATATCTGGATAAATGAAGATTTTTTGCCCTTTATACTCCAGTGGTTTGTTGCCCTCTCTTACTTTTTCCATTGTCTTCTCCAGTACCTTTTCTCTTGTAGTATATCTTAGGAATTTTACTACAATAGATCTTGGTTTTTGTTTGTGGGTTGTGGGTTTAGAGGCCAGTACTCTATGTGCCCTTTCTATTTCCAATTCTTGCTGTAGTTCTGGACATCCTAGGGTCTAGGGATCCACTCTTTTATAAACTCCCTCATATTCTTGCCTTCTTCATCTTCCTTAAGGCCCACTATTCTTTATGTTATTTCTTCTGTTATGGTTTCCATTGTATCTATTTTTTGAGCTAGTAGTTCTTGTGTCTCTTTAGTTTTTTTATTAGATTTCTCCAATTTCTTTTTTAAGTCTTCTACCTCCATTTCTGCTGCTACTGCCGCCCTCTTCCATCTTGTCCATTTTTTTTCCCATTTATGTTAAGGTCATCTCCATTTGGTATTTATTTCTTCCTTCTTGTTGTTTATTCTTTTTCTTAATCCTTAAATTCCTATGTTTGCATTCTTTAAATGACTCAATGTATCCTTTAATAAGAGCAAGTATATCCTTTACCTTGCCTTTCTTTTCTTCTTCTATTTCACCATACTCTTCCTCTTCTTCTTCCTCTGGGTTGACCATCTGTTGTTTCTTTTTGCCCTTTCCCTCCTCTTCTTTCTTGTTTCTATTGTCTTCTGTGGTCTCTTCTTGCTGCAGGTGTTCTGCAGCTGTCGTTGCCGGCTGTGGAGATCGACTCCCCAGCTGGTCCCCCCCTCCCGTCGGTGTGTTTTTTTTCATTCGCATCGCGCACGCGCGAAGTAGCGGGCGCCATGCGCGGTGCGCACTTTTTACTCGGCTCTGCGAGCCATTTTTGTAGTCATTATTTACCGACCTGAGGGAGCGGGGGTTTCTCTCTCCGCAGCGGCCTCTTCGGACAGGTAAGGCCTTCACATTTTTCCTCCTTTGTCTTCTCTTCCTCTCTTCTTACCGTTGCTTTCGATTTTTCTTTTTTTGTCGCCATCTTCTTTCCACTCACTTTTCTGTAACTTTTATTTCTGTGCCTTTTGTGTTTTCTCTTGTTTTTCCCAGACTTTTCTGGAGAGGGCTGGGAGTTCACCGTCCGGCCACTACTCCATCACGTGACTCCCCCAAGGCCCAGAGTTGACTGCCTTTTGTTCACCACCTTTTTTTAAAACAGTTTTTTACGACATTTGCTGTCTTCTAATCTGCCTGGAACTGCCCAGAGTCCAGAGAATTTTGATAAAACATCACAAAACACCTTGACCATAACTCTCCATTTTCTCAGTTCCACTTACCTGTCGTATAACGGTCTCGTAAAGACCCATTGACCCTGCCTCCACCACCGTTACTGACAGCACATTCCCTGTATCCACCCTCTCTGTAATAAAGAATCATCTCTCCCCGCCCCCCCCCCCCCCCCCCCCCCCGTACGTACTCCCATGTACTTTAATACTATGTCCCTTCACTTGGCCATTTCAGCCCCAGGGAAAAAGCCCGTGGCCATCCACACAATCAAGATGACGAGAGGCATTGTACACTTCTACCAGGTTACCCCTCATTCTCCGTTGGTCAAGGAGAAGAGGGACAGGAGGTCCCTGTGGAAGTTCACTCAACCTCCTCCTCCTCAAATCTCTTCTGCACACTCTCTAAAGTATCCACATCCTTCCATTAGTGAGGTAACCAGGACCTGGGGACTTGTTTATCATTAGAACCAACGTTTTTCCCAGCACCTCTTCAGTACTGCTGTTCGTGCAGAGGTTCTCGACTCATTGCTTCCTGACATCACTCCGGCATGTCTTCTACATGTTCAGGGCCTCGGCTGTTTTCTACATTGCCCAAAATTAATTCTCTTTCTCATCTCTGAGGA